>NW_026660123.1:0-3236 GCF_009828535.3 Hylobates moloch | reverse complement strand
TTTAGACAGGGCACACACTTCTGGTTCTCAGTTCCATCTTGCCCTAGGGACTTCCTGACAACGAAGCAGAGCGCCAGTTCCCTACCATCATGATCATGCCACTGCTGTTAATTTCATTCTGGTTTATTATTTGCCTTATTTGCTTGCTCTCCTGGATATTTTGAATTTGTGACATCTGGATCCCTTATTTTTGGAAGCTTTTCCCCAGCCCTCTCTGTGCCCCTCACCCTAATCACACATTGGCTCAGACTTTTATCTCAGTCGTATGTCTATTGTTAATCTCGTTGAACTGTTATTTTTAACATCATTTTAAATGAGATTTTAGTTAACATATACATAACTAATTTTTGTATGTTCTTGAACTGTAAAATGAAATTATAAAGTATTTACCCATTGGTATCTGTCTTCTTTTACTAAATATTATGTTTGTGTGATTTTTCCATATTGTTATATGTACCAGTAGTCTTTTAATTTTTTTGTGTGCATAATATTCAAGGTTAAAACACCAAAATATATTTATACATTCTTTCGTTGATGAGCATTTAGGTTGTTTCTAGTTTGGATCTATTACAATTAGTGTACAGAATATTCTTGTATTCTTGCGCTATATTTTCATACACATCTGGATCTATTTCTATTCTGCAATATGTGTAAGGGTGGAATTAAGCTATGTAGGATGTGTTTGTTCAGCTCTAGTTTATACCATTAAAAAAGTTAGCCTTGCAGTTATGCTAATATTGACTTCTACTATCAGAGTATGAGAATTCCAGTTGTTCTACACCCTCACCAACTCTTGAAGTTGTCAGGCTTTTTACATTTAGCATTTCTAGTGAGAATGTAATTCTAACAAATGTTCATTTATATTTTTAATTTTCTTGATGGTGGATTGAATTGAGCACTTTTTAAATAAAATATTTCTTCTTTCTTGGTGACAACTTTCAAAGACAATTCTAAGAGAGGAATCTTAAGAATGTTTGTGCAATGGCGGTTATAATTGGAATAAGTACATAGCCCTTAAAATATGTCTGTTTTGTTTGGATAATTTAAGGATAGATCCTATTAAAATGCAGTCGCATTGGTTTATAGATAGACTTAATCAATGGATGGCATTGCAAGGAGCATCCAGTTTTATGAAAGGTGGAAGCATCACTTCCTTGGCTATAACAAAGAATACTGTTGCATCCTCATACAACAACAGGAAGAGTCTGTATGCAGAAGCACCACCTTCTAGGGATATATAAAGGATCAAGCTAAGGAAGGGCAGAACAAACCTGAGACACTCGCTTCTTTGCCTCAACCGCAGCCTGCTCTCACAGCCTCACTATGTCTTGCCCCAACTACTGCTCGGGAAACTCCAGCTCAGGATCTCTCAGAACCTCCTGCCATATTCCTCTCACCTCCATCGCCCTCTGCCCTACCAGCGTGAGCTGTGGAGATGTCCTCTACTTACCCACTAGCTCTCAAGACCATACCTGGGTCACAGACAACTGCCAAGAGACCTGCGGTGAACCGACCAGCTGCCAGCCGGCCCACTGTGAGACCAGCAACCTTGAAACCTCTTGCGGTTCTTCCACTGCTTACTACGTGCCCAGGCCCTGCCAAGGAAGCAGTTTTCTTCCTGCTTCTTCTTTCTTCTCCAGCTCCTGCCTTCCAGTATCCTGTAGACCGCAGAGCTACGTGTCCAGCGGCTGTCGTCCACTGAGGCCGCTGCTCAGTAGTTACCAGCCCATAGGAGGCTGTGTGCCCAATGGCTATCGCCCCCAATTCTGCTTGTCCAACAGTTGCCAGCCCCAAAACCTCCTCACTTCTGGATGCCGACCCTCGAGTTGCTTGGCCTATCGTCCTCAAAGTCTTCACGTTGTGTCCAGCAGCCTCAGACCTCTGGGGCCTCTGTTCAGTGGTTGCCAACCTCTGACCCATGTGTTCAACACGTGTCGTCCATCTTGCTCTGGACTGTGAAACCAGTAGCTTCTTTGTTCCAGTGAATAATCACTCTGAGTATCCACAACAAAAATTCGAACTCCATGGACTTTTGCTTCTTTGCTAGTAGCAACTGATGTTTCTTAGTTTTACTGTGGTGATCTAATGCAAGCTGCTTCTCTCACATGTTTTATCTTGTTTTCATCTTTCCTTGACATAAAAAAAAATTAGTTTACAATGCTATTCAATGTTGCTCTGGTCTGGGAAGAATGTATTTGATTTGCACTATAATAAATGTGATTAAGTCCAAATTAAGAATCTGGTTCAGTGCTTTGTGTTTCATACTTAATTTTAACACAGAAATGACCAACGTCAATTGCCTGCAAGACGACTGAGTGGGACAAGTGATACTCAACCACATATTCTTACCTGAGAGTAGAGGGATTGTTTGATGGTTTATTCCTTAAGCTGCTTTTCAGACTTCTGACCCTATGTACTTGACAGACCCAAAAAGTCCTTGGGAAAGTTGTTTTGAAAAGGAAAAATTAGGAATGATGCCTCTTATCTCTCTATCCCACTGAACACACTTCCACCAGAATGTTCTTTCTAATTGCAAACCTAACCAAGTTTCTGCTTATGCCTTTGATGGCTTCCTATAATCTATTCCCATAAGATAAATATTCAAACCTCTTAGCATGACACCTAGTTCCCTCACTGTCTTTCTCTCCCGTATCTCTCTGCCTTCATCGTCTTTTGCTCAATATTGCAAATAATAAAACTAAGCTCCTGCAATCCTGACTTACATATAGGTCCCCACACACATGCTTTTTACAATCATCCATCCTTTTGCACAGGTCATCATCGAGAGCGGTATGTTCTTCAGCTCTGTTTTGAAACTCATACTTGCTTTTAAAAAACACAGTCTGAGTGCATTAATTAATGTTTTGATTTATTCAGAAACAAATGTACTGCTTGCATACTATATGCCAGGCACAAAAGATACTGAGGTGAACAAAACAGTCCTGAACTATTGCAGAATTTACCAGAAGTTATAAGCTATGGGACATGTAACAATTAAGGATACATTTTTTCTCTCACTCAACCTAAAATGTGTGGGGTTATATATTTCACAAATTAAAATAAAATAAAGTTGTAAAGGCATGAATATTTACCTTTTTGAGGAACTGCAGTAGCTAGAAAAGCTAGAAACTGTATCACTGTGCAAGAAAGTGATTGGCAGGCAGCTCGCAGTAACTCGCAGCTGTTCCCTTTAGACAGGGCACACACTTCTGGTTCTCAGTTCCATCTTGCCCTAG
>NW_026660122.1:0-3236 GCF_009828535.3 Hylobates moloch | reverse complement strand
TTAGGGATTGAAGAAGTAGTAATTCCAAAAAAGAAAACTTGGTAAGTATTCTATCATGTTCATTCAGCATACTTACTATAGAGAAGTATAAGGGTTAGGTAAGGAGACAGTGACAGGAAGAGCAATAGGAGAGCATTCTTGAAGAGAGTAGCTGAGCGGGGAGAAGCTAGGAGTTTAAAGGACAGAAAATAGAAAGGTGGAGAATAGTGAGTGAATGAGCAATGAGATTTACTTAAAAGAACAATTGAAAGAGATTTTGAATTAGTGTGGGTTACTATTTACGTGGTTAATAATACCTGGTTATACATGAACATCATCATTAGAATAATTTTTTTAAGGAAGTTCTCTCATACGGTTGGAAGAGCAGACAGTTACTGTCTTTATTATCTCTAATGGGGTAAAATAAAGTAAATGGTGTGGACAGCAAAATTTAGCTTTTTTTTTCACTGGATATATCCTTGAACAAATTGCCTCATCTCATTTATTCAACATTTGTTGAATATGCAGGAACTAAAACTTCGCAAAAGTGCTTGTTACAGTGTAGTACTATTGGATGCATTTAATGGCCCCTCAAAAAGCTAGGTCTTAAAATTAGGTGACCTAAAGACTCAGGTTCGCCGGGCACGGTGGCTTACGCCTATGCCTGTAATCCCAGCACTTTGGGAGGCTGAGACGGGCGGATCATGAGGTCAGGAGATCGAGACCATCCAGGTGTGGTGGGGGGGCGACTGTAGTCCCAGCTACTCTGGATGCTGAGGCAGGAGAATGGCGTGAACCCGGGAGGCGGAGCTTGCAGTGAGCTGAGATCGCATCACTGCACTCCAGCCTGGCCTTGGCGACAGAGCAAGACTCCATCTCAAAAAAAAAAAAAAAAAAGACTCGGGTTCATTTAAAAAGCCTTTTTAAAAAACTTTATTAATCTGAATTGTGTGATTATTTTAGGGAGGCCAGGGAGCCCAGTTATGTCAATGTACAGGTAACTGGGATCATAAAAGAAGTGCAAATTAAAACTTAACCATATTGGCAGAGAGAAGATTTGAAGAAATACGTTTGTTTATGGGACAGTAAATTGGAACAAGTCTTTGGAGGGAAATTTGGCAGAATCAGAATCGGAAATGTGCGTACCTTACTGGTTAGCCACTTTGGAGGAACATTTGCATATATACATGGACAAGACTGTTCTTTATTACTTGGGAATAGTAACAGGTTGAAACAGCCTGAATGCCCATTGAAAAGTGAATGGGTAATTTTGAAAGGTTATCATACAGTAACTTTTTACATTGAAAGGAATTAATTAGCTCTATATTTAATAACATGGATAGTGCCGTCAAACTTATGTAGACACATGCAGAATGACAGTGTGTATACGTTTTTTAGGGAGATGTTTATGTGTAAAAATACCTTTAAAAGTTCTGGAAATCCAAATACCAAATTCATCATGGAGAGGGGTCACAAGATGACACTAGACACTTTAGGTTAACGTGTAATGTTCTAATTTATTTTTTTAAGATAATGTGTGGTAACTTTTTAAAGTAACTGTTTTAAGAAAGAGAATTAGTGAGTAATCTGAATGTCATCATTTTTTCGCTGCCATTTGTTCAATATGTTAGGAAAGTATGCTAACTAGGTAAGACTTAAATAGGGCAATAAAAGATCTGCTGAAGGAATGCTGAGAGATGTGAGAATGTGTCGTTATCACACTTGCCGAAATTACATAAATGTGACTTCTAAACGTGGATAGAAAATTTAGTGGATATTATATACATCAGGGAATTAGTTTTGACGAAATATAAAATTTCCTGTACTTTTGTTTTCCTCAGATGACTTACAGTCTTAAGAATGTTATGTTAAACTTTATTTAGAAAAATGCTCTTGGTATAATTCCCTTTTGGAAAGGAAACACATTAAATCTAACATAGGAGCAAAAATATATTTGAGATCAAATTATCTTGTCTGTCATTTATTCCGGTGAAGCCTTTTCTAATAGTTCAGTGAAGGTCTCTACTCAGGTGCAGTGGACAGCTGGCCTGCAATTCTTACCATAAGGTTATGTGTGGTTGAGAGGTTCTAAACTAGGAGGTTGCATCAGAATTATCTGGGAATTCAGTAAGAGTGTGTGTGACAGTCCTCCATGGATCTTGGGAGGCTTTGATGCAATAGGTCCAGAGTGAAGCCTGTGGTTTATTCTCCTATAACTGAATCAAGAGCTACCAATTACGATAGTAAAGGCAACAGTAGTCCCGAAAGCTGCAGTAAGAATCCATAGGAAAGTGGATAGAGGAAGTAGGCCAGATAGTTTTATGAGGGCGGGATGGAAATCACTAGCCCTGGGTTATGGCATTATGCACCAGGCCAGAGAGGACAGGCAAAGAGAGGAACATGTACCAACTAGGGGAAAGAACCGGCAGTTTTCTTAATTTCTAATTTATTCTAGTGACCTTGTGACATAAGAACCAGCTTCAGATGAGATCTGCACTTTGTTATTGGCCAGTACACTGAGAGTAGAATCACTTGTTCAGTTTGTGGCTATGAAGAGCTCTGATGAGGATTAACTTGTGGTTCTTTTTTTTTAGGGATAAAGTAGCCGTTCTTCAGGCACTTGCATCCACAGTAAACAGGGTAAGTAGGATTTTGGTTTTTTTTTTTTTTTTTAAACCTAAAACTTGGCTAATAACACACTTTTTAACTCGGCTAATAACACATTTAATACTTATACCTCGTCATTACTCAGGATTAAACTGTTGTGGATCTAGAAAGTTTCTTTAAAATTGGCTAATCCAGCTGAGCCAGGTGGCTCATGAATGTAATCCCAACACTTTTGGAGGCCAAAGTAGGAAGATCACTTGACGTGACGTCAGGAGTTCAAAACCAGCTTGGGCAACGTAGCAAGACCCCCATCTGTTTTTTGTTAGTTTGTTTTGTTTTGTTTTGTTTTGTTTGAGACAGAGTTTCGCTCTTGTTGCCTAGGCTGCAGTGCAATGGTGCGATCTCGGCTCACCGCAACCTCCGCCTCCTGGATTCAAGCATTTCTGCCTCAGCCTCCCAAGTAGCTGGGATTGCAGGCATGTGCCACCACGCCCAACTAATATTGTATTTTTAGTAGAGACGGGGTTTCTCCATGTTGGTCAGGCTGGTCTCGAACTCCTGACCTCAGGTGATCCGCCCGCCTTGGCCTCCCAAAGTGCTGGGATTACAGTTGTGAGCCACTGCGCCAAACATTTTTTTTTTTTTTTTTT
>NW_026660121.1:0-3237 GCF_009828535.3 Hylobates moloch | reverse complement strand
TTCATTTCAACTTTGGTGAATCTGACAATTATGTGTCTTGGAGTTGCTCTTCTCGAGGAGTATCTTTGTGGCGTTCTCTGTATTTCCTGAATCTGAATGTTGGTCTGCCTTACTAGATTGGGGAAGTTCTCCTGGATAGTATCTTGCAGAGTGTTTTCCAACTTGATTCCATTCTCCCCGTCACTTTCAGGTACACCAATCAGACGTAGATTTGGTCTTTTCACATAGTCCCAAATTTCTTGGAGGCTTTGTTCATTTCTTTTTATTCTTTTTTCTCTAAACTTCCCTTCTCACTTCATTTCATTCATTTCATCTTCCATCATTGATACCCTTTCTTCCAGTTGATCGCATCAGCTACCGAGGCTTCTGCAATCTCTGCGTAGTTCTCGATACTTGGCTTTCAGCTCCATCAGCTCCTTTAAGCCCTTCTCTGCATTGGTTATTCTAGTTATCCATTCATTTAATTTTTGTTCAAAGTTTTTAACTTCTTTGCTATTGTTTTGAATTTCCTCCCATAGCTCAGAGTAGTTTGATTGTCTGAAGCCTTCTTCTCTCGACTCGTCAAAGTCATTCTCCATCCAGCTTTGCTCCGTTGCTGGTGAGGGACTGCGTTCCTTTGGAGGAGGAGAGGTGCTCTGCTTTTTAGAGTTTCCAGTTTTTCTGCTCTGTTTTTTCCCTATCTTTGTGGTTTTATCTACTTTTGGTCTTTGATGATGGTGATGTACAGATGGGTTTTTGATGTGGATGTCCTTTCTGTTTGTTAGTTTTCCTTCTACCAGACAGGACCCTCAGCTGCAGGTCTGTTGGAGTTTGCTAGAGGTCCACTCCAGACCCTGTTTGGCTGGGTGTCAGCAGCGGTGGCTGCAGAACAGCGGATTTTCGTGAGACCACAAATTCAGCTGTCTGATAGTTCCTCTGGAAGTTTTGTCTCAGAGGAGTATCCGGCTGAGTGAGGTGTCAGTCTGTCCCTACTGGGGGGTGCCTCCCAGTTAGGCTGCTCGGGGTTCAGGGGCCCACTTTAGGAGGCAGTCTGTCCGTTCTCAGATCTCCAGCTGCATGCTGGGAGAACCACTACTCTCTTCAAAGCTGTCAGTCAGACAGGGACATTTAAGTCTGTGGAGGTTCCTGCTGAATTTTTGTCTGTCTGTGCCCTGCCCCCAGAGGTGGAGCCTACAGAGGCAGGCAGGCCTCCTTGAGCTGTGGTGGACTCCACCCAGTTCGAGCTTCCTGGCTGCTTTGTTTACCTAAGCAAGCCTGGGCAATGGCGGGCGCCCCTCCCCCAGCCTCGCTGCCACCTTGCAGTTTGATCTCAGATTGCTGTGCTATCAATCAGGGAGACTCTGTGGGCATAGGACCCTCCAAGCCAGGTGCGGGAACAATCTCCTGGTGTGCCGTTTTCCAGGCCCTTTGGAAAAGCAGTATTAGGGTGGGACTGACCCAATTTTCCAGGTGCCGTCTGTTACCCCTTTCTTTGACTAGGAAAGGGAACTCCCTGACCCCTTGCACTTCCCGAGTGAGGCAATGCCTCGCCCTGCTTCGGCTCACGCAGGGTGCGCTGCACCAACTGTCCTGCACCCACTGTTTGACACTCCCTAGTGAGATGAACCCGTTACCTCAAACGGAAATGCAGAAATCACCCGTCTTCTGTGTCGCTCAGGCTGGGAGCTGTAGACCAGAGCTGTTCCTATTCGGCCATCTTGGTTCCGCTTTTTATTCCTTTCTCTTGCCTGAGTGCTCTGGCTAGGATTTCCGGTACTACATTGAATAGCAGTGGTAAACTGGGGCTTCCTTGTCTTATTTCAGTTCTTAGAGGAAAGGCTTTTAGCTTTTCTCCATTCAGTATGATGTTAGCTGTGGGCTTGTCATAGCCTTTCTTATTTTGAGGTAAGTTTCTTCTATGCCTAGTTTCTTGAGAGTTTTTATCCTGGAGTGATGTTGAATTTTTTCAAATGCCTTTTCTGCATCTGTTGAGATGATCATATGGTTTTTTTCCTTCATTTTGTTGATGTCATCTGTCACATTTATTGATTTGCATATATTGAACTATCCTTGCATCCCTGGCATAAATCCCATTTGATAATGGTGTTATTATGTTTTTGATGTGCTGTTGGATTTGGTTTGCTTGTATTTTGTGGAGGATTTTTGCATATATGTTCATTCACCAGGGATATTGGCCTGTAGTTTTCTTTTCTTGTTATGTCTTTGTCTGGTTTTGGTATTAGGGTAATGCTGGCCTCATAGAATAAGTAAAGGAGAATTCCCTTCTCTTCAATTTTTTGGAATAGTTTCAGGAGGGTTGGTGTTATTTCTTTGTATGTTTGGTAGAATTCAGTTTGAATCCATTTAGTCCTGGGCTTTTTTTGTTGGGTGATTTGTTACTGATTCAATCTTCTTATTGATCTTTTCATGTTTTCTGTTTCTTCCTGATTCAGTCTTGGTAGGTTCTATGTTTCTGGGAATTTATCCATTTCCCCTATGTTTTCTAATTTGTGAGCAAATAGTTGTCCATAATAGTCTCTGATGATATTTTTGTAATTCTGTGGTATCACTTGTAATGTCTTCTTTTTCATTTCTGATTTTATTTGGGTCTTCTTTCCTTGATGAATTTAGCTAATAGTTTATCATGTTTTTATCTTTTGGGAGAATCAGTTTTTCATTTTGTTGAGTCTTTGTATTTTTTTAAGTCCCTACTTTATTTAGCCCTGCTCTGATCTTCATTATTTCTTTTTGTCTATTTTTGGGCTTGGTTTGTTCTTGCTTTTCTATTTACTTGAGGTATATTTTTTGATTGTTAATTTGTACTCTTTCTACTTTTTTTGATGTAGGCGTTTATTGCTGTAAACTTCCCCCTTTGCACTGCTTTTGTTGTATCCCATCAGTTTTGGTTTATTGTTTCTCCATTTTTATTTCTTTCAGTTTTTTTTAATTTTCATATTAATTTCTTTTTTATCCAGCAGTTATTCAGAAGCATACTGTTTAATTTCCATGTTTTTGTATAGTTTCCAAAGTTCCTCATGGTATTGATTTTTAGTTTTATCCATTGTAGTCTGAGAAAAGACTTGATGTGATTTTGGTTTGTTAAGTTTTGTTGAGACTTGTTTTGTGGCCTAACATATGGTCTATCCTGGAGAATTCTGTTCCATGTGCTGATGAGAGAATGTATATTCTGTAGTCAGAATGTTCTGTAAATATCTGTTAGGACCAGTTGCTCTAAAGTTTAGTTTAAATCCAATGCTT
>NW_026660120.1:0-3237 GCF_009828535.3 Hylobates moloch | reverse complement strand
AACCCCTTCCTTCTGCTTGAGGAGAAGAAAAGGAAGAGTAAAGAGGACTTTGTCTTCCATCTCGATTACCAGCTCAGCCACACTAGGATAAGGCACTGGGCAGAGTCATGAGGTTCTCATTCTAGGACCCAACTCTTGGACAACTTTTCTAGATACACCCTAGGCCAGAAGGGAATCCTCTTCCTTGAAGGGAAAGACCCAGTCCTGGCAGAATTCATCACCTACTGACTAACAAGCCGTTAGGCCCTAAATAATCAGTGCTGATACCAAGGTAGTACCCTGTGGATCTTGGATAAGACTCTGAGACATACTGCCTTCAGGTGAGACCCAGCACATTGCCAGATATAGTGGCTACGGTGAGACTCCTTTGGCTTGAGAAAAGCAGAGGGAAAAGTAAAGGAAACTTTGTCTTACACCTTAGGTACCACCTTGGCTACAGGGAGGTAGAGAATTAAGCAGGATCTCGGGGTCCTCAATTACAGGCCTTGCTTCTTAGATGATATTTCTGGACTTGCCCTGGGCTAGAAAGGAGCCTACTGCCCTGAAGGGAGAGTACCAGGCCTGGTAGCATTCACCACGAGCTGACAGAGGAGCCCTGGGACTTAAATGAACATCTCTGGTAGTCTCGCAGTAGTCCCTGTGAGCCTACAGTGGTGGTGCCCACAGGGAGAGACTCCTGTCTGTGAAAAGGGAAGGGAAGAGTAAGAAGGACTTTGTCTCATGGTATGAGTTCCAGCTTAGCTGCAGTAGAAAAAGTACCAGGTTTCTAAGGAGTTTTGCTCCAATTCCTGGCTCCCAGATGGTATCTTTGAACCCACCCAGTGACAGGGGGATCTCACTACCCTAAAGGGAAAGACACAAGGCTGGCTGGTTTCTCCACATGATGTTTGTAGAGCCCTAGGGCCTTGAGCAAGCCTATGCAATAGCCAGGTAGTGGTTACAGTGGGCCTTGGGTGAGACTCACTGCTTCAGGCCTGATCCAATGCTGTCCTAATGGTGGAGGCCATAGAAGTGCTTGTGTCCCCCTGCCCAAGTCCAGGAGGCACAGAGAGAGAGACTTCATTCATTTGGGAGAAAGTAAGGGAAAAGGACAAGAGTCTCTGCCTGGTAACCCAGATAATTCTTCTGGATTTTTTTCCAAGAACCCCAAGGTGATACCTCTATGAGTGTATAAGAACCAAAGCATTACTGGGCTTGGGGTGCCCCCTAATGCAGAAACAGCTTAGATCACAACATCCAACTCCCTCAAATACTTGGAAAGCCTTCCCAAGAGGAGGGTTACAAACAAGCCCAGACTATAAAGACTACAATAAATACCTAACTCTTCAATGCCCAGATGAAAACCCATAGGAATCATGACCATCCAGAAAAGCATGACCTCACCAAACTAACTAAATATGGCAGCAGAGATCAATCCCAAGGAGAGAGATATGTGACCTAACACAGATACTTCAAAAGTGCTGTTTAAGGAAACTCAAAGACATTCAAGATAACACAGAGAAGAAATTCTGAATTTTATCAGATAAATTTAACAAAGCAATTGAAATAATTGAAAAGAAGCAGAAATTCTGGAGTTGAAAAATGTGATTGATATACTAAAGAATCTATCAGAGTCTCCACCCAGCAGAATTGATCAAGAAGAAGAGGGATTAGTGAACTTGACAATTTGAAAACACACAGTCAGAGGAAAAAAAAGAAAAAGAAATTTAAAAATGAAATATGCCTAGAGGATTTAGAAAATCACTTCAAAGGGACAAATCTAAGAGTTACTGGCTTTAAATAAGAGGCAGAAAGAGAGAGAGAGAATGAGAATATTCAAAGGGATAATAGAGAACTTTCCAAACCCAGAGAAAAATATCAATATATAAGTACGAGAAGGTTGTAGAACACTAAGCAAATTTAACCTAAAGAAGACTACTTCAAGGCGTTTAATAATCAAACTTCTAAAAATAAAGGATAGAGAAAGGATCCTAAAAGAAGCAAGATAAAAGAAACAAATAACATGCAATGGAGCTCTAATACATTTGGCAGCAGACTTTTCAGTGGAAATCTTAAAGGCCAGGAGAGTTTGGAATGACATATTTAAAGTGCTGAAGGAAAAACACTTTTACCCTAGAATAGTATATCCAGCAGAAAATATCCCTCAAACATGAAGAAGAAATAGAGACTTTCCCAGACAAACAAAAGCTGAGGGATTTCATCAACACCAGACCTGTCCTACAAAAAAAAAAAAAAAATGCTATAGAGAGTACCTCAATAAGAAAGTAAAGGAGTTAATGAACAATGAGAAATTACCTGAAGGTATAAAACTCACAGTTAATAATAAGTACTTAGAAAAACACAGAATATTGTAACAATGTAATTGTGGATTGTAAGCTCTTCCCTTAGGTAGAAAGACAAACAGGTTAATCAATCAAAAATAATAACTACAACAATTTTTCAAGACATAGACAAGTATGAGAAAACATAAAGAGAAACAACAATAAGTTAAAAAGCAATGGGATGAAGTTAAAGTGTAGAGTTTATTAGTTGTCTTTTTGCTTGTTTGTTTTTTATGTCAACAGTGTTAAGCTGCTATCAGTTTAAAATAATGGGTGATTATATAGTATTTGCAAGTCTCATTATAACTGCTAATCAAAAAGCAAGCAACAGATACTTAAAAAATAAAATGTAAGAAATTAAAACATACCACCAGAGAAAATCACCTTCACTAAAAGGAAGACAGGAAGGAAGGAAAGAAAGAAGATAAGACTACAAAACAACCAGAAAACAAATAGCAAAATGGCAGCAGTATGTACTTCTTTATCAATAATAATATTAAATTATAATCAACAATGGGCTAAACTATCTAATCAAAAGACACAGATTAGCTGAATGGATATAAAAACAAAATCCCATGATCTTTTGCCTGCAAGAAACACACTTCATCTCTAAAGATACATATAAACTGAAAGTAAAGGAATGGAAAAAGATATTTTAAACAAATGGAACCCAAAAAGAGCAAGCGTAGCTATACTTATATTAGACAAAAGTGATTTCAAGATAAAAACTATAAGAAGAGACAAAGAAGAAATCCCAATACAATAATAGCTGGAAACTTCAACACCCCACTTTCAGCATTGGACAGATCCTCCATACAGAAAAGCAACAAAGACACATCAGACTGACTCTGCATTGTAGACCAAATGGGCCTAATAAATATTTACAGAACATTTCATCCAGTGGCTGTAGAAGGCA
>NW_026660119.1:1849-3239 GCF_009828535.3 Hylobates moloch | reverse complement strand
CCTTTACCATTATGTAATGGCCTTCTTTGTCTCTTTTGATCTTTGTTCGTTTAAAGTCTATTTTATCAGAGACTAGGATTGCAACCCCTGCCTTTTTTTGTTTTCCAGTTGCTTGATAGATCTTCCTCCATCCCTTTATTTTGAGTCTATGTGTGTCTCTGCACGTGAGATGGGTTTCCTGAATACAACACACTGATGGGTCCTGACTCCTTATCCAGTTTGCCAGTCTGTGTCTTTTGATTGGAGCATTTAGCCCATTTACATTTAACGTTAATATTGTTATGTGTGAATCTGATCCTGTCATTATGATGTTAGTTGGTTATTTTGCTCGTTAGTTGCTATAGTTTCTTCCTAGCCTCGCTGGTCTTTACAATTTGGCATGTTTTTGCAGTGGCTGGTACCGGTTGTTCCTTTCCATGTTTAGTGCTTCCTTCAGGAGCTCTTTTAGGGCAGGCCTGGTGGTGACAAAATCACTCAGCGTTTGCTTGTCTGTAAAGTATTTTATTTCTCCTTCACTTATGAAGCTTAGTTTGGCGGGATAGCAAATTCTGGGTTGAAAATTCTTTTCTTTAAGAATGTTGAATATCGGCCCCCACTCTCTTCTGGCTTGTAGAGTTTCTGCTGAGAGATCAGCTGTTAGTCTGATGGGCTTCCCTTTGTGGGTAACCCGACCTTTCTCTCTGGCTGCCCTTAACATTTTTTCCTTCATTTCAACTTTGGTGAATCTGACAATTATGTGTCTTGGAGTTGCCCTTCTCGAGAGGTATCTTTGTGGCGTTCTCTGTATTTCCTGAATCTGAATGCTGGCCTGCCTTGCTAGATTGGGGAAGTTCTCCTGGATAATATCTTGCAGAGTGTTTTCCAACTTGGTTCCATTCTCCCCATCATTTTCAGGTACACCAATCAGACGTAGGTTTGGTCTTTTCACATAGTCCCAAATTTCTTGGAGGCTTTGTTCATTTCTTTTTATTCTTTTTTCTCTAAACTTCCCTTCTCTCTTCATTTCATTCATTTCATCTTCCATCAGCGATACCCTTTCTTCCAGTTGATCGCATCTGCTACTGAGGCTTCTGCAATCTTCGCGTAGTTCTCGAAACTTGGCTTTCAGCTCCATCAGCTCCTTTAAGCCCTTCTCTCCATTGGTTATTCTAGTTATCCATTCTTCTAATATTTTTTCAAAGTTTTTAACTTCTTTGCTATTGTTTTGAATTTCCTCTCGTAGCTCAGAGTAGTTTGATCGTCTGAAGCCTTCTTCTCTCAACTCATCAAAGTCATCATCCATCCAGCTTTGTTCTGTTGCTGGTGAGGAACTGCGTTCCTTTGGAGGAGGAGAGGTGCTCTGTTTTTTAGAGTTTCCAGTTTTTCTGCTCTGTTTTTTCCCCATCTTTGT
>NW_026660119.1:0-1839 GCF_009828535.3 Hylobates moloch | reverse complement strand
TGGGTGTCAGCAGCGGTGGCTGCAGAACAGCGGATTTTCGTGAGACCACAAATTCAGCTGCCTGATCGTTCCTCTGCAAGTTTTGTCTCAGAGGAGTACCCGGCCGTGTGAGGTGTCAGTCTGCCCCTACTTGGGGGTGCCTCCCAGTTAGGCTGCTCGAGGGTCAGGGGTCAGGGACCCACTTGAAGAGTCAGTCTGCCCGTTCTCAGATCTCCAGCTGCATGCTGGGAGAACCACTACTCTCTTCAAAGCTGTCAGACGGGGACATTTAAGTCTGCAGAGGTTACTGCTGTCTTCTTGTTTGTCTGTGCCCTGCCCCCACAGGTGGAGCCTACAGAGGCAGGCAGGCCTCTTTGAGCTGTGGTGGGCTCCACCCAGTTTGAGCTTCCTGGCTGCTTTGTTTACCTAAGCAAGCCTAGGCAATGGCAGGTGCCCCTCCCCCAGCCTGGCTGCCACCTTTCAGTTTGATCTCAGACTGCTGTGCTAGCAATCAGCGAGACTCCGTGGGTGTAGAACCCTCCGAGCCAGGTGCGGGATACAATCTCCTGGTGTGCCATTTTTTAAGCCCGTCAGAAAAGCGCAGTATTAGGGTGGGAGTGACCTGATTTTCCAGGTGCCATCTGTCACCCCTTTCTTTGACTAGGAAAGGGAACTCCCTGACCCCTTGCGCTTCCCGAGTGAGGCAATGCCTCGCCCTGCTTCGGCTCGCGCACGGTGTGCTGCACCCACTGTCCTGTGCCCACTGTCTGGCACTCCCTAGTGAGATGAACCTGGTACCTCAGATGGAAATGCAGAAATCACCCGTCTTCTGCGTCGCTTACGCTGGGAGCTGCAGACCAGAGCTGTTCCCATTTGGCCATCTTGGCTCCCCTTTGCCGTACAGATTATTTAATCACCCGGGTATTTAAGCCTAGTACCCATTAGTTATTTTTCCTGATCCTCTTCGTCCTCCCACCCTCCACCCTCTAAAGGTACCCAGTGTGTGTTGTTGCCCTGTGTGTGTCCATATGTTCTCATCATTTAGCTCCTACTTATAAATGAAAATATGTGGTATTTGGTTTTCTGTTCCTGTTAACTGGAATTTTAACTGGAAGGGATGTGCCTGTCTTGTTTTCTAGTCATTTCCTAGAGTCTTGAATGGTGCCAAGCATGTAGGAGATACTCCATAAATATTTATTAAATGAATTCCGTAGTCTTGATTCCCCTTTGAAATCCATATGTTAGGGTAATTATTGAAATAATCTCCGTCATTTTGGGAAGATATATGCATACTTATATATATATTTATATATAAAAAGTCTGTAGTTTTTTTAACCTGCAACAAATCATACTAGGTGCTCTTTGGAGTGTTTCTTTCCTTTATTTGTCCTAAATGTGCCTTTTTTCTGGCTTCAAAGGGTACTCCTAGCCCTGAGGTCTTGGGGAGCAAGCTTGCACTTTCCCTCTCTACATCTTTCATGACTTAAAAGGTTGCCCCTGTATCCCATTTTAGCCTTCTTAGACTTAAGAATTTTATCTTCCAATTTTCAATTTGTGAATCCAAAATAAGTTCATCTCTGAGTTTCATCTGTCAGGTTTTAATTTAAATCTTATAATTTTACCTTTATATATATGTTTAAACATTTAAATTATTTTTATTATACACATCTCAATTAGTAATATAGCCTTTTTTCTTTTTGTTTTTAATTATACTTTAAGTTTTAGGGTACATGTACACAACATGCAGGTTTGTTACATATATGTACATGTGTCATGTTGGTGTGCTGCACCCATTAACTCATCATTTAACATTAGGTATATCTCCTAATGCTATCCCTCCCCCCTCCCCCCACCCCACAA
>NW_026660118.1:0-3239 GCF_009828535.3 Hylobates moloch | reverse complement strand
TGTGAGACACTGAGTGTGGCAGGCAGCCTCTATGATGGCTGCCAGGGATCCTGTCTTTGTGAAATGCTGTTATTCATGCTCTGGTGTGAGCCACTCCTTTTGATTATGAGCTGACCTCATTCACTCATTTCTAATAAATAGATTATAAGTCTATGAAGCAATAGATTATAACCTAATCTCAGAAGTCATGAGAGTAAGCTATAAAAAGGCTGTGGGTTCAGTTTTGGATGCCTTCTCACTCTTCTTGCTCTTATGGAAGCCAGCTGCCATGTTTTGAGTTGCCCTATGGAGAGACCTACAAGGCAATGAACTGAGGGGGTTCTCTGGCCAACAGCTAGGGAGTCGCTAAGGCTGTTAACATACCAGCCCACAGGGAACTAACTCCCTCCAATAACCATGTGAGTGAGTTTAGGGAAGTAGATCCTTCCCTGTGTAGGCTTCAGATAAAACTGCAGCCCTGGCTGACAGCTTAACTGCAACTTCATGACTGAACTTGATCTAGAAGCACCCAGCTGAGCCATGCCTGGTTTCTACAATCCACAGAATGTGTGAGGTAACAATGTTTCTTGTTTTCATCCACTAAGTTTTGGGATAATTTGTTATGTAGCAATGAATAACTAATATAGTGAGGTATAGTGCAAAGAATGGAAGAGATTTAGAGACCTATGTTTCAGTCCCAGTTTTTTTTTACAAATTTACTATGTAAATTTAGGCTAACTGTTGACCAAGTCTAGCCCTTCCATTTTTTATTCTGCCTACAAAAGGGAAAGGAATCATGGATTTCTGAGGTCATTACAGGTCTAAGTCTTCATGGTTCATTGAATTGAGTCAAGCTGATTCCTGCATCTAAACCAGAGTCTTGAATTGGAAACCCATGAGTAAAATATAGTCCATCAATGTATTTTGATATTAGGTGTCAACATTTAAAAAACTAAAAATTTTGTATAAAAATCCGGTTTTCTGACTTCTTCAGAAAAATTCAATGATTAAACCACCAGGGCTCACATTTCTACATGTAACACTAAGATTTATCCAAAAATCTCTTGTCCCATTACATCACAGGTCCCCAACCTCTGGGCCATGGACCAGTACCAGTCCCTGGACTGTTAGGAACCATGCCACACAGCATGAGGTGGGCGACAGGCAAGTGAGCAAAGCTTCATCTGTATTTACAGCTGCTCCTCATCACTTGCTTTGCCACCTGAGCCCCACCTCCTGTCAGATAAGTGGCAGCATTAGATTCTCATAGGAGTGCGAGCCCTATTGTGAACTGTGTGTGCCAGGGATTTAGGTTGCATGTTTCTTATAAGAATCTAATGCCTGATGATCTGTCACTCTATCCTATCACCCCCAGATAGAGCTCTTTAGTTGCAGGAAAACAAGCTCAGGGCTCCCACTGATTCTACACTGTGATGAGTTGGATAATTATTTCACTGTATCTTACAATGTAATAGTAAAGTACACAATAAATGTAATGCACTTGAATCATTCCAAAACCATCTCCCCCACCTTGGTCCATGGAAAAATTGCCTTCTACAAAGCTAGTCCCTGGTGCCAAAAAGGTTGGGGACAGCTTCTTTACATAGGATATGAGTGCTGCAATGCACTGCAGTACCCAATTCCTTACTATCTCTCACTGGCCTGGCTCTGATGGACTTTGGGGAACCACTTGAATGATGCTTGATCTTTATTTTGAGATCTTCCCTAAAACAGAGAAATTATGTTCTTTTACCATCTGGTTGTATGTTGGGTCCAGGATACTGGCCAATTTTTAGTTCAATATGGCCTTTGCGAAGTTCTGTGTTGTCATAATATCTAGATCCACAAGTCCTGCTGACACAAACTTCAGGGAAATCCCAGATCAGAGCCACATATTCTTATGTTAGAACATTAGAGCTCTTATGTTCTTCTCTCTCTTCCTCACATCTAGAATACATCTTATCCCTCCATCTTTACAGTAAAAGACACACACTTCTACATACACACACACATTTCTAGTTTCACACAATTGTGGTTGGTAAAACATACTTCATATGATGTTAATCTTCTTAAATTTATTAACTTGTTTTGTGGCCTAACATGTTATCTACTCTGGAGAATATTCTACGTGCCCTTGAGAAAAATGTATATTCTGCTGTTGAATAGAATGTTCAGTATACATCTGTCAGGTCCATTTGGTCTTTAGTGTTGTTCAAATCCATTGTTTCTTTATTGTGCTTCTTTCTAGATGACCTATCCAATGTTGAAAGTGGGGTGTTGAAGTCTCTGCTATTACTGAATTGCTGTTACTCCTTTCAGTTCTGTAAATCTTTGCTTTATGTATTTATAATTGTATTATTTTCTTGATGAATTGGCCACTTTATCATTATATAATAACTTTATTTGTCTCTTGTTACAGTTTTTGACTTAAAGTCTCTTTTATCTGATGTAGGAACAGCCACTCTTGCTCTTTTTGGTTACCAATTGCATGGAATATTTTTCCCATCCCTTTCCTTTCAGCCTATGTGAGGCCTTCTAGCTAAAGTGAGTCTCTTGTAGACAGCATACAGTTGGACCTTGCTTTTTGATACATTCAACCACTTTACATGTTTTGATTAGAAAATTTAATCCATTTACATTCAAAGTGATAGGTAATGACTTACTATTGTCATGTTGTTAATTGTTTTTCTTTAGTGTTTGTAGTTCCTTTGCTTATAAAATCAATGTACTATTTTTTTCTCTTTCTTAACTTCAGATCTCAGAGTATATTTAAGAATATCACATCTTTGAGCAGTTGCCCATTAATTCAACCTCAAAACTGGGCATCTTCTTTAAGTCAAGCTATGAGTTCCTCATACCATTCTGTGCAATGGCAAACCAAAAATGTGTTTTAGTTTTTCTCCAAAACATATTGAAATCTCTTTATCTAGTTTTTGGAGATGGAAGATTATAGCAGTGGAAATCAGTACCCTCCTCTTCTCTGTTCATCTCTGATATAAGCATGTGCACAGAGGTGGTTTTTGGCATTTCTCCATTTTCTGGGGACAGCCTCTTTGCAAAGGAAGTCTTTTTCTCTATTTTTATTTCCATAAAGACTACTCAGCCAAATAAGTGAGATAGCTGTTTATTTCCCTACCCTGCATTCTATTTATTCTTTTTTCAAGGTTCCAACTTCTTCTTACCTTTTTTTGCTTTTTTCCAGGCAGAAAAAAAAAATATTTAATTTGATCCTAACTTGAAGAATCCAGGCTCAACACCTC
>NW_026660117.1:0-3239 GCF_009828535.3 Hylobates moloch | reverse complement strand
TTTTTTTTTTTTTTTTTTTTTTTTTTTTGAGATGGAGTCTTGCTCTGTTGCCCAGGCTGGTGTGCAGTGGTGCGATCTTGGCTCACTGCAACCTCCTGAGTTCAAGCGATTCTCCTGCCTCAGCCTTCCAGGTAGCTGGGATTACAGGCACACCACCATGCCCGGCTAATTTTTGTATTTTTAGTAGAGACAGGGTTTCACCATGTTGGTCAGAATGGTCTCAAACTCTTGACCTCAGGTGATCTGCCTGCCTCAGCCTCCCAAAGTGCTGGGATTATAGGCGTAAGCCATCACACCTGGCCAATTTTTAAATTAATAATGAGAGGCTGGGCATGGTGGCACACACCTGTGGTTCCCGCTACTCAGAAGGCTGAGGTGGTAGGATCATTTGAGCCCAGGAAGTTGAGGCTGCAGTGAGCTGTGTTCACACTACTGCACTCCAGCCTGGGCGACAAAGCAAGACCCTGTTGTAAAAAAAAATTTTTTATAATGAGATATCTGACATTCTTTTTTTTACACTTGGTCTCTGAAATCAGGCTGGCTACATTTGAAGTGCTCTATAGCTACCTGCGGCCACTGTATTGGACACTGCAGGGTTGGAAACTGGACTTAGGAGTCAGGGCTGGGTTCAAGCCCCACATTCCATCCCTTACTAGCCTGTGTAACTAGGCACATTACTTAGCCTCTCCTATTTCTGTTTCTTCATCTATAAAATAAAACTAAAAATAGTACCTACTTTATAGGGTAATTTTGTGGATTAATGGCACATGAAGCTTATGGTGCATGTTCAGTAAATGTTGGCGATTATTAGCAGTAAATTCGGTGGCTATTGAATTAGTGACATTGCAGTATCACTGTTAGGGTGACCTCCATTCCCATCAGATGATGTGGCTTGGAGCTATTCCAAACGGGCAAGGTTAAAAAACAATAGGCAAACCGGGAAAACCTATTTGCAACACATATGAAAACAAAATGTTGTTATTCTTGCTATGTAGGAAGTGCTTGCAAATAAATAAGAAAATGAATACCAGTGGAAAATTCAAAAGAAACAAACATCTGAAGTGATTTTTTTTTAAAGCAAGACCCACTTTAAATAGGTTCAGCTCTCCTTGGAATCAGACATAAAAATAAACAAGACTTTTGTTGTTGTTGTTGAGTAACAGATCAACAGCCAGAATTTGGTGGCACTTAATATTGAAGAAGGTGTGGGGAAATCCCTTCTCTTTTTAAATAAAGATTTCCTGAAGTTTCCATTGTTAGATCTGACCACAGACTATCCGGAAAAAAGAGCTGAGTTCTTGCTTCAAGGAGGAACTAGCCAGAGCCTTTTCTACTCACTTTTTCCCTTGTCCAGATAAAGCTAAACAGCCAACAAACCCCTCCTAGCAAGTTGACTTTTTTCTTGTCATGTGTGCAGACTCTGCACATTAGCTTTGCTAATAGTCCTTCACCACAGGTGTTGACATTTCACGTGGCTTGAAATAGCCCCCAGCATTGTTCTACATTTGGACAGGGCTGACATACTTAAGCCACAATACCCTCAGAATATTCTTAGACTTCTGGCTACCTCCTTCAGGAATGGTTTATCTGCCAGCAGGATTGGCTACGTAATTTTTGGGGCCCAGGGGAAAATGAAAACATGGGCCCTTTTCTCATAAAAGGAGGAAAAAAGCGCTTTCATTTTTTCTACCGTCTCTCTCTCAACCTGTCATGATGTTTTTGCTATTTATTGTTGCACTCCCTTGGACATGGAGATACTTCCTAGGTTAGTGCAGGCCCCCACAGATGCCCAGGACCCTGCTGCAAGACAGCATGCATTTTCCAGTCTGGGACTGGGAAAGCTTTTTTTTTTTTTTTTTCACACGGAGTCTCGCACTGTCAACCAGGCTAGAGTGCAGTTGCGTGATCTCGGCTCACTGCAAGCTCCGCCTCCCGGGTTCATGCCATTCTCCTGCCTCAGCCTCCCGAGTAGCTGGGACTACAGGCGCCCGCCACCATGCCAGGCTAATTTTTTGTATTTTTAGTAGAGACGGGGTTTCACCGTGGTCTCAATCTCCTGACCTCGTGATCCACCCGCCTCGGCCTCCCAAGGTGTTGGGATTACAGGCGTGAGCCATGGCGCCCGGCACAGTCTGGGAAAACTTGATGGGGAGTGGGGTGAAGAGACTAATGCTTTTTTTTTTTTTTCCAAGACAGTTTTTGCTCTTGTTGCCCAGTGCAATGGCGCGATCTCGGCTCACTGCAACCTCAGCCTCCCAGGTTAAAGTGATTATCCTGCCTCAGCCTCCCAAGCAGCTGGGATGACAGCTGCCCACCACCATGCCCAGCTAACTTTGTATTTTTTTTTTTAGTAGAGAGAGGGTTTCACAATGTTGGCCAGGCTGGTCTCGAACTCCTGACCTCAGGTGATCCACCCACCTCGGCCTCCCAAAATGCTGGGATTACGGGCTAGAGCCACCACACCCCCCTATTTTAACCAATTTTTTTGGGGGGGGGTGGAGTCTCGCTCTGTGGCCCAGGCTGGAGTGCAATGGCGCAATCTCGGCCCACTGCAAGCTCCATCTCCCGGGTTCACGCCATTCTCCTGCCTCTGCCTCCCGAGTAGCTGGGACTACAGGCTCCCGCCACCAGGCCCAGCTAATTTTTTTTGTATTTTTAGTAGAGATGGGGTTTCACTGTGTTAGCCAGGATGGTCTCCATCTCTTGACCTCGTGATCCACCCGCCTTGGCCTCCCAAAGTGCTGGGATTAAAGGCGTGAGCCACCACGCCCGGCCCTATTTTAACCAATTTTTTAAGTGTACAGTTTAGTGGCACTAAATATAGTCACATGGTTGTACACTCACCACCATCATCCATCTCTAGAACTCTTCCATCATCCTAAACTGAAACTCTGTACCCATGAAACAACTCCTCCCTCATTCCCCTCTACCCAGCTCCTGGCAACCACCATTCTACTTTCTGTCCCTGTGCACTTGGGAGCATCACCTTTCTGGGACATCTGCAATGGTTCTCTGGAGGATTGTGTCTCCCCTTTTTTAAAAATTTATTTTCTTTCCTTTCTTTTTCTTTTTTTTTTTTGGTAGAGAAGGGGTCTCACTTCATTGCCCAGGCTGGTCTCCAACTTCTGGACTCAAGCAATCTGCCTGCCTTGGCTTCCCAAATTGTTGGGATTACAAGCATGAGCCACTGTGCCCCGCCTATGGTCTCATTTTGGAGGGCAAGAGGGATAGAGATAGCC
>NW_026660116.1:0-3239 GCF_009828535.3 Hylobates moloch | reverse complement strand
GGGCCCCCACACACCAGAACCCCACACACCAGAACCCCACACAGTGGGCCCACACACACCAGAACCCCAAGCTCACAGGGCTCAGCCCATGTGTTTTGCCTAAAAGGAACCCGGCAAGGGCCTGAGAGTTGGGGTGAAAGATTGCAGACACCTCCAGGAGAGTCTGGTGCCCTCTGCCCCACTCCTGGTGTGCCGTGGCCAGCCCAGCCCCATTCCTCCGGGCTTTAATCAGCCCCAGTGACTAAGTCTCAGATACTGACAGTTGGTGCAGGGGTGGAGGGTGGATCCGGAGCAGGACAGGTGGCCCAGCCTCTCCCGCACCTCTTGGCCATGTGGCAGAAGGGTGCCGCCTCCTGCCCACCCTGGCCGGGCACCATAGCTGGAATGCCCTGTTCTTAGGCCCCCCCCGTCGTGGCCTGCGGGACAGGAGTGTCTGCCCTCTGGCGGCTGCCTGGTGTGGGCTGGGGGCCTGGGGGGTTGTGGAGGGCCACCTCTGCCCGTGTAGGGTGTAGTTGGAGCCCCTGAGGTCCTAGGCTTTCCATCCTGGGGTCAGGTGTCCCTTCTCTGCCCTCTCTCCAGGACACCCCCCAGCTGAGATGTGCAGTCACGATCTGTGGACTGGGAGGTGGGAGACCTGTGCTGCAGACCCAAGACTACACCCGGTTTCCCCCAAGAGGAAGGGGCTCTGATGAGATCCTGCCACCCTCCACACGCTTCCCCTGCCCTCTTGACCCGGCTCTCTCCCCCACAGACTGTATCTGGGAAACCCCATGGACCCCCCCGACCTGCTGAGTGTGGAACTGAGCACCTCCCGGCGCCCCCAGCATCTAGGAGGGGTGAAAAGTAAGAGCCCCTCTGCTCCCTTGGTGTCCCTAACTCATCGGCTGCTCAGGAAGGGGCGCTGTCTTCAAGGCCACCCTGAGCCTGCTGTTCTGGCCCTGGGGACAGTGGGGTCCCTGGCTCCGGCTGGGCGTGGGGTGGAAGACAGGCAGCTGTATCCGCCGAGGTGGGCCTCCTTGGGCTGGGTCTGCAGCAGGCCCGTCCGCCCCGGCGTCCCTCCTGCCTCCTTCCAGGGCCGAGCTCAGATCTTGGCTTTCCTCCCTTCCCCCTAATCCTGCTCTCCTGTCCCAAAAGCCAAAACTACCCATGGCTCCAGCTCCGCCTGGAGCCTCCTGCATCTCCCGGTCCTCTGCCTGTCAACCGGACCGCCGTGTTCCTCATCCTGCCGTCTGCGGCCTCCCGTTTGCTGGGGGCTTGTACATTCACTCGCCCCCATTCACTTCTCTCCCTCCCTCTCTACACTGCCCTCTCGTCCGGCCGTCTCCCTCCTTTGTCCTTTGTCCTGCTCCGTCCCTCTCCCCCTGTCCGCATGGCCTTTCTTGCAGGGGAGCCTCCACCTCGCCCACCTCAGCCTGCCTTCTTCACTCAGAGTAAGTGGGGCTGCTTCCGATGCCTTGGCCCCCGCCCCCGCCCCCTCTCTCTCACTCCTCTCCTGGAAGGTACAGAGCCCGGGTTGCTGGGCCGGAGGGGAGGTGGGTGTGTGCTGTGAGCTTCCGTGGCTGCCCTGGCCTAGCATGCCCGCCTCCCCGAGCCTGCCCCCCGGAGCCTGGGCTTCTGGAGCACGAGTGTGGCTCTGGCTTCCGCCTCGGCCTCACTGCCTCCCAGACCTGCCGGCACTGTCTGGGCTTCGTGGCCATTGGTCAGGAGCTCTGTCCTCTCCAAGAATGGTTCCTATAGCCCCTGATGGCAGGAGGCGGCTCCGTGCCCGCACTAGTGGTGTGCCGTGACGGGGGCTTACTAACTGGCCAGGGCGCAGGCGCAGGGCTGCGGGGTCTGGTGCTGACGGAGGCCGTGTCAGGCAGGAGCCAGTGTTGCTTGCTCCAGCTTAGACGGAGGGAGGCGGGGCTCGCCGGTCCACAAGGGGCTGCCAGGCAGAACAGGTTCCGCCCTTCTGATCCAGTGGCCGGAGGTGCGCTGAGAACCTGGCCGCCGCTGGCTGACCTCAGACCTCGGGGGGAACTGGGAGTGGAGGGTTGTTGGGGGACACTCGGCTTTCTTTCCCACGTGCCACCTCCCCTCGTGCCCCTGACCCTGCCTGATTGCCTTCCTGTCGGGGTCTCCCTTTCCATCGCAGAACCAACCTATGACCCTGTGAGCGAGGACCAAGACCCCCTGTCCAGCGACTTCAAGAGGCCGGGCCTGCGGAAGCCAGGCCTGCCCCGAGGGCTGTGGCTGGCAAAGCCCTCAGCGCGGGTGCCGGGCACCAAGGCCGGCCGAGGCGGCGGGGCTGAGGTCACGCTCATCGACTTCGGTGAGGAGCCCGCGGTCCCGGCCCTACGGCCCTGCGCGCCCTCCCTGGCACAGCTGGCCATGGACGCCTGCTCCCTGCTGGACGAGACCCCACCTGAGAGCCCCACGCGGGCCCTGCCCCGGCCCCTGCACCCCACGCCCGTGGTGGACTGGGACGCACGCCCGCTGCCGCCCCCGCCCGCCTATGACGACGTGGCCCAGGATGAGGATGACTTCGAGGTCTGCTCCATCAACAGCACCCTGGTGGGCGCCGGGGTCCCTGCGGGGCCCAGCCGGGGCCAGACCAACTACGCCTTTGTGCCTGAACAGGCGCGGCTGCCCCCTCCCCTGGAGGACAGCCTGTTCCCCCCGCCCCAGGGTGGGGCCAAGCCCCCTCCCCTGGAGGACAACCTGTTTCCCCCGCCCCAGGGGGGGGCCAAGCCGCCCAGCTCCGCGCAGACCGCACAGATCTTCCAGGCGCTGCAGCAGGAGTGCATGAGGCAGCTGCAGATTCCGGCCGGCTCCCCGGCCCCCTCTCCCAGCCCGGGGGGTGACGACAAGCCCCAGGTGCCCCCTCGGGTACCCATCCCCCCTCGGCCCGTGCGCCCACACGTCCAGCTGTCTCCAGCCCCCTCGGGCGAGGAGGAGACCGGTCGGTGGCCTGGACCTGCCTCCCCTCCCCGGGTGCCTCCGCGGGAGCCCCTGTCCCCTCAAGGCTCGAGGACACCCAGCCCCCTGGTACCACCTGGCAGCTCCCCACTGCCACCCCGGCTCTCCAGCTCACCTGGGAAGACCACGCCCACCACCCAGAGCTTTGCCTCAGACCCCAAGTACGCCACCCCCCAGGTGATCCAGGCGCCTGGCCCACGGGCCGGTCCCTGCATCCTGCCCATCGTACGGGACGGCAAGAAGGTCAGCAGCACCCACTATTACTTGCTGCCCGAGCGACC
>NW_026660115.1:0-3239 GCF_009828535.3 Hylobates moloch | reverse complement strand
GACAACCAGCAGAATGGAACAAAATATTTGCACACCATATATCTGATGGGAATAAATTTCCAAAATACCTAAGAAATTCAAACAACTCAATAGGAAGAAAACAAAAATCCAAAATAAAAATAACCAAAAGACCTAAAGAGACATTTATGAAAAAAAGACAGAAAGGTATGACCAGTGGGTGTATGGAAAAATGCTCCACATCACTAACCATCACAGAAATGCAAATTACAACCAAAATAAAATATTGCATCACACCCGTTAGAATAACTGTTATGAAAACGTCAAGAGATAACAATTGTAGATGAAGTTATGAAGAAAAGGGAAACCACTTGCCCTGTTGGTGAGAATGCAAACTAGTACAACCACTACAGAAACTAGTATGGCAGTTCCTCCAAAAACTAAAAATAGAGCTACAATATGTTCCACCAATGCCATACTGCTGAATATATATCCAGAGGAAATAAAATTAGTATACTGAAGAGCTATCTGTATGCTCATGTCTATTGCAGCACTATTTACAATAACTAACATATAAAATCAACATAAGTGTCCAAAAAAAGATGACTGGATAAAGAAGATGTGATATGTATACACAACAAAATACATCTCCAGGTTCATCTATGTGTTCTTATATTTTAAGGCTACTTAAGGAATAGCCTAAAAAATAAGGACACAAAGATGAACCTGGAGATCATTATGCTATGTTATGCTATGTGAAATATGCAAGGCATAGAAAGACAAATACTAGACCTCAATCTTATGCAGAATCTAAAAAAGTTGATCTTATAGAAGTAGACAGTAGCATGGTAGTTACCGTGGGTTGGGGTGGCAGGGGTGGGGTATTTGAGGAGACAGTCAAAATCTACAAAATTTCAGTCACATGGGAGGAATAAATTCAAGAGATCCATTTTACAGCGTGGTGACTCCACCTAACAATATATCGTGCTCTTGAAAAATGCTAAGAGTGAATGTGAAGTGTTCTTACAAAACTACAATAACTGTGTAAAAAGTAGCTAGATTTTGACATTGTAAAATGTATATGATACATCATGTTGTACATAACAAGTATATACAATATGAAATGTCAGTAGACAAGATTTACCAATAAATAAATACAGAGATCCATGGTTGGAAGAGGTTGGTGTTGAAAGAAGGAATAGAGAAGCTAGAGACAAAAGATTTTTAGAGAAGTGAAACTATTTCATAGGACACTATGGTTGTGGATGCCTGTCATGATGCATCTGTCCAAACCCATAGAATGTACAACAAAAACGTAGTGAACCCTAATGTAAGCTACAGACATTGAGTGAAAATAATAGGTCAATGTAGGTTCAATGATTGTAACTCACATACAATCTGGGATAGGGAGTTGATACCAGAGGGAGGCTATGCATACGTGGGGGAAGGATATAGGGGAACTCTCTAATTTTTGCCCGATTTTGCATAAAACTAAAACTTTTCTATAAAATGAGCGCAAAATTCTTAGCTAGAGCCATCAGGCAAGAGGAAGAAATAAAAGGTATTAACATTGGAAAAAAGCAAGTCAGACTATCTCTGTTGCCTGGTGATCTGATGGTATATATAGTAAACCTTAAACACTCCTACAAAAGACAGCCAGACCTCATAGGTAATTTCAGTAAAATCTCAGGTTACAAAAGTCATGCACACAAATTAACAGCTTGCTATACACCAACAACAACCAAGATGAGAATTAAATCAAAAACTCGATCCCTCTTACAGTAGCTACATATGTATATGGGAATATACTTAAAAAAGAAGGTAAAAGATTCCAAAACAAGAACTACAAGGCACTGCTGAAAGAAGTAATAGACGGTACAAACGAACAGAAATACTTTCCATGCCCGTGGATTAGAAAAACCAGTATTGTTAAAACAAAAAACCATGCAGCCCAAAGAAAACTACAGATTCAATGCAATTTCTTCCCAAATAACAACATCATTTTATGCAGAGTTAGAAAAAAATTCTAAAGTTCATATGGAACCAAAAACAGCTAGGATAGCCAAGCCATCCTAAGGAAAAGGAATAAATATGGAGGCATCACATTACTGGACTTCAAAGTATCCCAAAAGGCTATGCCAAACAATGTGGTATTGGCATAAAAGTAGATCCATAAACCAATGAAACAAAATAGAGAAAACAAAAATAAAGCCAACTGATTTTGACAAAGCATACAGAAACATCAACTGGGGAAATAACACCCTATTGAATAAATGCTGATGGGAACATTGAATAGCCACACACAGAAGAGGGAAACTGGATCCCTATCTTTCATCATACACAAAAATTTACTTAAGGTGAATTCGAGACTTAAATCTAGGTCCTGAAACAATAAAAACTCTAGAAGAAAACCCGGGGAAACTCTTCTAGACATTGGCCTAGGCAAACAACTTATAACAAAGACCCCAAAAGCAAATTCAAAAAAGCAAAAATAAATCAGTGGGAGCTAATGAAAAGAAAAAATAAATCATCAGAGTAAACAAACAACCTACAGAATGGGAGAAACTATTTGAAAATTATGCCTCTGGCAAAGGACTGATTGATCCAGAATCTACAAGAAATTGAAACAAATCATCAAAGAAAACACAAATAATTCCATTAAAAAGTGAGCAAACAACATGCATAGACGTTTCTCAAAAGAAGACACACAAATAACTAATAAACAGGGGAAAATGCTCCACATCTCTAATTATCAGGGAAATGCAATTTAAAGCCACAACGAAAAACAGCTGAGTTTCTCACCCACCTTACCCCAGTGGGAATGGTCATTATTCAATAGTCAAAGAACAGCAGGTGTTGGCGTAAATGTGGTGAAAAGGAAACGTTTAGGCATTGCTGGTGGAATGTAAATTAGTACAACCTCTGCAGAAAACAGTGTAGAGATTTCACAAGGAACTCAAAGTAGATCTACCATTCCATCCAGAAATCCCACTACTGGGTACACACCTAAAAAAAAGAAGTCATTATATCAAAGAAACCTGCACACATACTTTTATCACAGCACAATTCACAATTGCAAAGATATAAAATCAACCTAAGTGCCCATCAACTGATGAGTGGACCCCAAGATGGCCAATAGGAAGCAGCTGTGGTCTGTGGCTCTCACAGAGAGGAAGAGGGGCGAGTGAACGCAGCACCTTCAACTGAAATATCCACGTACTCACATTGAGACTATGTAGGAAAACAACCTGACCCATGGAGAATGAAGAAAAGCAGGGTGG
>NW_026660114.1:0-3240 GCF_009828535.3 Hylobates moloch | reverse complement strand
GGCTATCTCTATCCCTCTTGCCCTCCAAAATGAGACCATAGGCGGGGCACAGTGGCCCATGCTTGTAATCCCAACAATTTGGGAAGCCAAGGCAGGCAGATTGCTTGAGTCCAGAAGTTGGAGACCAGCCTGGGCAATGAAGTGAGACCCCTTCTCTACCAAAAAAAAAAAAGAAAAAGAAAGGAAAGAAAATAAATTTTTAAAAAAGGGGAGACACAATCCTCCAGAGAACCATTGCAGATGTCCCAGAAAGGTGATGCTCCCAAGTGCACAGGGACAGAAAGTAGAATG
Source organism: Hylobates moloch (assembly GCF_009828535.3). Taxonomy (NCBI): domain Eukaryota; kingdom Metazoa; phylum Chordata; class Mammalia; order Primates; family Hylobatidae; genus Hylobates; species Hylobates moloch. Next base: position 2,949 of record NW_026660114.1, on the reverse strand, counting down.
GTGGTTGCCAGGAGCTGGGTAGAGGGGAATGAGGGAGGAGTTGTTTCATGGGTACAGAGTTTCAGTTTAGGATGATGGAAGAGTTCTAGAGATGGATGATGGTGGTGAGTGTACAACCATGTGACTATATTTAGTGCCACTAAACTGTACACTTAAAAAATTGGTTAAAATAGGGCCGGGCGTGGTGGCTCACGCCTTTAATCCCAGCACTTTGGGAGGCCAAGGCGGGTGGATCACGAGGTCAAGAGATGGAGACCATCCTGGCTAACACAGTGAAACCCCATCTCTACTAAAAATACAAAAAAAATTAGCTGGGCCTGGTGGCGGGAGCCTGTAGTCCCAGCTACTCGGGAGGCAGAGGCAGGAGAATGGCGTGAACCCGGGAGATGGAGCTTGCAGTGGGCCGAGATTGCGCCATTGCACTCCAGCCTGGGCCACAGAGCGAGACTCCATCCCCCCCCCAAAAAAATTGGTTAAAATAGGGGGGTGTGGTGGCTCTAGCCCGTAATCCCAGCATTTTGGGAGGCCGAGGTGGGTGGATCACCTGAGGTCAGGAGTTCGAGACCAGCCTGGCCAACATTGTGAAACCCTGTCTCTACTAAAAAAAAAAATACAAAGTTAGCTGGGCATGGTGGTGGGCAGCTGTCATCCCAGCTGCTTGGGAGGCTGAGGCAGGATAATCACTTTAACCTGGGAGGCTGAGGTTGCAGTGAGCCGAGATCGCGCCATTGCACTGGGCAACAAGAGCAAAAACTGTCTTGGAAAAAAAAAAAAAAGCATTAGTCTCTTCACCCCACTCCCCATCAAGTTTTCCCAGACTGTGCCGGGCGCCATGGCTCACGCCTGTAATCCCAACACCTTGGGAGGCCGAGGCGGGTGGATCACGAGGTCAGGAGATTGAGACCACGGTGAAACCCCGTCTCTACTAAAAATACAAAAAATTAGCCTGGCATGGTGGCGGGCGCCTGTAGTCCCAGCTACTCGGGAGGCTGAGGCAGGAGAATGGCATGAACCCGGGAGGCGGAGCTTGCAGTGAGCCGAGATCACGCAACTGCACTCTAGCCTGGTTGACAGTGCGAGACTCCGTGTGAAAAAAAAAAAAAAAAAGCTTTCCCAGTCCCAGACTGGAAAATGCATGCTGTCTTGCAGCAGGGTCCTGGGCATCTGTGGGGGCCTGCACTAACCTAGGAAGTATCTCCATGTCCAAGGGAGTGCAACAATAAATAGCAAAAACATCATGACAGGTTGAGAGAGAGACGGTAGAAAAAATGAAAGCGCTTTTTTCCTCCTTTTATGAGAAAAGGGCCCATGTTTTCATTTTCCCCTGGGCCCCAAAAATTACGTAGCCAATCCTGCTGGCAGATAAACCATTCCTGAAGGAGGTAGCCAGAAGTCTAAGAATATTCTGAGGGTATTGTGGCTTAAGTATGTCAGCCCTGTCCAAATGTAGAACAATGCTGGGGGCTATTTCAAGCCACGTGAAATGTCAACACCTGTGGTGAAGGACTATTAGCAAAGCTAATGTGCAGAGTCTGCACACATGACAAGAAAAAAGTCAACTTGCTAGGAGGGGTTTGTTGGCTGTTTAGCTTTATCTGGACAAGGGAAAAAGTGAGTAGAAAAGGCTCTGGCTAGTTCCTCCTTGAAGCAAGAACTCAGCTCTTTTTTCCGGATAGTCTGTGGTCAGATCTAACAATGGAAACTTCAGGAAATCTTTATTTAAAAAGAGAAGGGATTTCCCCACACCTTCTTCAATATTAAGTGCCACCAAATTCTGGCTGTTGATCTGTTACTCAACAACAACAACAAAAGTCTTGTTTATTTTTATGTCTGATTCCAAGGAGAGCTGAACCTATTTAAAGTGGGTCTTGCTTTAAAAAAAAATCACTTCAGATGTTTGTTTCTTTTGAATTTTCCACTGGTATTCATTTTCTTATTTATTTGCAAGCACTTCCTACATAGCAAGAATAACAACATTTTGTTTTCATATGTGTTGCAAATAGGTTTTCCCGGTTTGCCTATTGTTTTTTAACCTTGCCCGTTTGGAATAGCTCCAAGCCACATCATCTGATGGGAATGGAGGTCACCCTAACAGTGATACTGCAATGTCACTAATTCAATAGCCACCGAATTTACTGCTAATAATCGCCAACATTTAGTGAACATGCACCATAAGCTTCATGTGCCATTAATCCACAAAATTACCCTATAAAGTAGGTACTATTTTTAGTTTTATTTTATAGATGAAGAAACAGAAATAGGAGAGGCTAAGTAATGTGCCTAGTTACACAGGCTAGTAAGGGATGGAATGTGGGGCTTGAACCCAGCCCTGACTCCTAAGTCCAGTTTCCAACCCTGCAGTGTCCAATACAGTGGCCGCAGGTAGCTATAGAGCACTTCAAATGTAGCCAGCCTGATTTCAGAGACCAAGTGTAAAAAAAAGAATGTCAGATATCTCATTATAAAAAATTTTTTTTTACAACAGGGTCTTGCTTTGTCGCCCAGGCTGGAGTGCAGTAGTGTGAACACAGCTCACTGCAGCCTCAACTTCCTGGGCTCAAATGATCCTACCACCTCAGCCTTCTGAGTAGCGGGAACCACAGGTGTGTGCCACCATGCCCAGCCTCTCATTATTAATTTAAAAATTGGCCAGGTGTGATGGCTTACGCCTATAATCCCAGCACTTTGGGAGGCTGAGGCAGGCAGATCACCTGAGGTCAAGAGTTTGAGACCATTCTGACCAACATGGTGAAACCCTGTCTCTACTAAAAATACAAAAATTAGCCGGGCATGGTGGTGTGCCTGTAATCCCAGCTACCTGGAAGGCTGAGGCAGGAGAATCGCTTGAACTCAGGAGGTTGCAGTGAGCCAAGATCGCACCACTGCACACCAGCCTGGGCAACAGAGCAAGACTCCATCTCAAAAAAAAAAAAAAAAAAAAAAAAAAAA
>NW_026660113.1:0-3241 GCF_009828535.3 Hylobates moloch | reverse complement strand
TCCCATTCGATTCCACTCCACTCCATTCCACTCCACTCCACTCCTCTACATTCCATTCCATTCCATTTCAGTCCATTCCACCACACAGCACTCCACTCCACTACACTCCACTCTTCTCCTCTCAACTGCATTCCAGTCCTTTCTATTCCATTCCACTCCATTCCACCACACTCCTCTCCACGCCATTACACTACATTCGATTCCACTCCACTATACTCCCCTCCACTCCATTCCATTCCATCAAATTCCATTCCACTCCATTCCACTCGACTCCACTCCACTCCAATCCACTACATTCCTTTCCACTCCCCTCCATTCCACTCCACCCACTCCACACCACTCCATTCCATGCCATCCCATTCCATTTGACTCCATTCTCCACTCCACTCCTCTCCATTACATTCCGTTTCATTCTATTCCATTCTATTCCTCTCCATTCCATTCCATTCCTTTCTTTTGCCAGGATCTCACTCAGTCACCCAGGATGGAGTGCAGAGGCAGAATCTCACCTCACATTTCATTTCACCATTCCATTCCATTCCATTCCACTCCACTCCACTCCATTCCACTGAACTCCACTCCACACCACTCCATTCCATTCCATTCCACTCCATTCCTCTCCACTCCATTCCGCTACACTCGACTCCACTCCATTCCATTCAATTCCATTCCATCCCATTCCTTTGCACTCCATTCCATTCCTCTCCTCTCCACTCAACTCCTTTCCATTCCATTCCTTTCCAATCCATTCCACTCCGTTCCATTCCTTTCCTTTCTTTCGACAGGATCTCACTCGGTCACCCAGGCTGAAGTGCAGTGGCACAATCTCAGCTCACATTTCATTTCACCATTCAATTTCATTGCATTCATTTAAATTCCATTACATTGCATTCCATTCCATTCTCTTCCATTCCATTCCCTTCCATTCCACTCCACCCCAGTCAACTGCACTCCCTTCCATCCCATTCCATTCCATTTTGCTCCATTCCACTCCGCTCCTCTCCACTCCATTGCATTCCATCCCATCCCTTTTCACTCCATTCCACTCCACTCCACTCCACTACACTCAACTCCATTCCATTCCATACCATTCCTTTGCATTCCACTCCCCTCCAGTGCATTTCATTCTTTTCATTCGACAGGATCTCACTCTGTCATCCAGGCTGGAGTGCAGTGGTAACATCTCAGCTCACATTTCATTTCACCATTCCATTTCATTCCATTCCATTCCACTCCACTCCACTCCACTCCACTCCATTCCATTCCATCCCATCCCATTTCACTCCATTCCTCTCCATTCATCTCCACTCTACTCCATTCCATTCTATACCGTTCCATTCCACTCCATCCCTTCCATTCCTTTGTTGTGACGCCATCTCACTCTGTCTCCCAGGCTGGAGTGCATTTGCACAATGTCAGCGCACGTTTCTTTTCACCATTCTATTCTATCCCATTGCATTCCATTCCATTCCACTTCACTCCTCTCTACTCCAGTCCACTCCATTCCATTCCATTCCATCCCATTTCATTCCACTCAATTCCACTCCACTCCTCTCCACACTATTCCATGTCATCATATTCCCTTCAACTGCATTCCATTCCACTCCTCTCCACTCCACTCCACTACACTGTAGTTCACTCCACTCCATTCCAGTCCACTCCATTCCATTCTATTCCATTCCTTGCCTTTCCATTCCATTCATTTCTTTTGACAGGGTCTCACTCTGTCACCCAGGCTGGAGTGCAGTGGGACAATCTCAGCTCACATTTCATTTTACCATACCATTCCATTCCATTCAATTCCATTCCACTCCACTCCATTCTATTCCACTCTATTCCTCTCCACTGCACTCAACTCCGCTCTCCTCCACTCCATTCCATTCCATTTCATCCCATTCCACTCCACTGCAATCCACTCCACTCCGCTCCATTCCATTCCATTGCATTCCTCTCCATTCCATTCCATTCTATTCCATTGCATTCCTCTCCATTCCATTCCATTCCTTTCTTCCGAGAGGATCTCTCTCTGTCACCCAGGCTGGAGTGAAGTGACACAATCTGAGCTCACATTTCATTTCATCTTTCCATTCCATTCTATTCCATTCCATTCTATTCCACTACATTCCATTCCACTCCACTCCACTCTACTCCTTTCCATTGCATTCTGTTCCATTCCATTCCACTCTACTCCACTCTAAACTTTTCCATTCCATAACATTCCATTCCACTCCATTCCACTCCACTCCACTTTACTCCACTCCACTTTGCTCCACTCCATTCCACTCCATCCCATTCGATATCACACCATTCCACTCCACTCCACTCCACTCCACTCTTCTCCACGCCTTTCCACTCCATTCCATTGCATTCCATTCATTTCCTTTTCATTCCTTTCTTTCAACAGCATCTCACTCTGTCATCCAGGCTGGGTTCAGTGGTAAAATCTCAGCTTACCTTTTATTTCACCATTCCATTCCATTCAACTCTATTCCATTCCATTCCGTTCTATTCCACACCACTCCACTGCACTCTACTCCGTTGCATTCCATTCCACTCCACTCCACTCCATCCCATCCCATTCCATTCCATTCCATTCCACTACATTCCACTCCACTACAATCCACTCCATTCCATTAAATCCCATTCCATTCCACTCAACTCTACTCCACTCCACTCCATGCATTTCCATTCCATTCCATTACATTACACTCTGTTCCTTTACACTTCTTTCTTTCGACAGGATCTCACTCTGTCACCCAGGCTTGGTTGCAGTGGTAAAATCTCAGCTCACATTTCATTTTGCTGTTCCATTCCATTCAACTCCATTTCATTCCATTCCATTCTCTCTACTCCACTGTCCTCCGTTCTATTCCATTCCACTGCCTTCCACTCCACTCAACTCCTTCCCATTCAATCCTATTCCACTCCACTCTACTCCACTCCATTCCATTATATACTGTTCCATTCCACTCCACTCCACTCTACACCACTCCTCTCCATTCCATTCCACTACATTCCATTCCGTTCCTTTCTTTTGAAAGGATCTCACTCTGTCACCGAGGCTGGAGTGGATTGGCACAATCTCAGCTCAAATTTCATTACACCATTCAATTCCATTTCATTCCATTCCATTCCTTTCCATTCCATTCCAGTCCACTCCACTCCACTCCACACCATTCCATTCCACTCTATTCCACTCCACTCTTCTACACTCCAATCCATGCCATTCCATCCCATTCCA
>NW_026660112.1:0-3241 GCF_009828535.3 Hylobates moloch | reverse complement strand
AAATTTACAGGCCACAGCCAGGAAGCCCCAAGATGCTACCAGGTGGCGGTAGGTTAGGTGAGAGAATGATGTCACAAAGGAGGCAGTTTAAAGGTCTGCGATAGCCAATAGGGAGGTCCGATTCTCAACAAGACAGGATTGGCTGGCAGAGGTGGTCGGTTTAAAGTTCTGCGATAGCCAATAGGGAGGTCAGATTCCCAACAAGACAGGATTGGCTGGCAGAGTCGTAGGAAAGCTGTAACAGCACCTCTGGGGAGGTGAAATCTACCAGACAGACATGATAGTCCCACTTTCCCCCAGGCTCTCATGTTAGGGAGATCATCTCAATGTTTCTCATAAATGTTCATTAATATAATTAACTAACATTTTTATTTTATACGTTATGTTTCATATTATATAATAGTATGCATTTATGATTATACAGTACATACACGATATCCTTGGGGAGAAAGGAAAGGGACGTCTAAGTTGAGCAATTATAGTTGTTCTGAAACCATTTCAGTGAATCTGATTAATGAATTTACTGCTGCTTTTTAATTTAATTTTATTTTTTTTGAGATGGACTCTTGCTCTGTCACCCAGGCTGGAGGGCAGCGGCGTGATCTCGGCTCACTGCAAGCTCCACCTCCCAGGTTCACGCCATTTTCCCGCCTCAGCCTCCTGAGTAGCTGGGACTACAGGTGCCCACTACTTCAGCCAGCTAAGTTTTTGTATTTTTAGTAGAGACGGTTTCACCCTTTTAGCTAGGATGGTCTCGATCACCTGACCTCGTGATCCGCCCGCCTCAGCCTCCCAAAGTGCTGGGATTACAGGGGTGAGCCACCGCGCCCAGCCCTACTGCCGCTTTCAAGGGCCAAAGGAAGGGATTAAAGAACCCTCTTTTGTAACTTGGTTGAACAGCAAAGTTCGTTGACTGCCCCTTATAGGAGATGATGTGGTCCAAGGCTCTTCTCTTTTCGTTTCCTCTCCTCGAATCCTACCTTCTTGGGCTGGGCCAGGTTGGACTTGGATCTCTCTTCTGCTCTCCTTTTTTTACCCCTTGATTTTAGGCATTGTTTCTGGGCCAAGCCTTGATCTTGCATTTTTACATTCGTGGATATTCCTTCTTGTCAACTTTCAGAGCAGGAGTCTTCTTTCAGTGTCCCGATGTTTGGAAAACGGACTCTGCTCATGAGAGGCAAACACCAGAGAGGTAGAAGACAAGGCTGCCCTCAGACCTTCCCTCTTCTAGCCTTTGGTCACAATTCTTTTGCCCGCAGTTTGCTACCTCTGGCTCCTTGGGCCACACAGACACCCTGCCATCCTGCTCTTTTATACGTGAGAGGCATTCAGGATACCTTCTTTCTTCTCACATAAGAGGATCCAGTGTGGCAGTTACTGATAGCCTCCTCTCCCTTGCAAACAGCCACTATAGAATCTTGGGCCTTTAGAATTTCCTGTCAGCCATGCTTGGGTGCAAGGGCCAGGGAAAATGAAGAGTTAAAGCATTTAGTGGAGAATAGGAAACAGGCAAGGTGAGGGTATAGGAAAAAAGAGATTTGTGTGGATTTTTTGGTTTCTGTAACAAACAATTGGACATACCTATTTTGTATTAACAGAATAGACAATTAAATTTTTTTCTTTCTTTCTTTTTTTTTTTTTTTTTGAGAGAGAGTCTCTCTCTGTCGCCCAGGCTGCAGGGCAGCGGCCGATCTCTGCTCACTTCAAGCTTCGCTTCCCAGGTTCACGCCATTCTCCTGTCTCAGCCTCCCGAGTACCTGGGATTGCAGGTACTCACCACCATGCCCGGCTAAATTTTTGTATTTTTAGTAGAGACGGGGTTTCACCGTGTTAGCCAGGATGGCCTCCTGACCTTGTGGTCTGCCCGCCTCGGCCTCCCCAAGTGCTGGGATTACAGGCGTGAGCCACTGTGCCCGGCCCAATATTTTTTATGTAGCTAGATAGTCCAGCACTTCCATGACTTCTGTACACTGAAGAAAATAATCATAATGTATTTTTTCCATTTTGTTTTATACCATATTAGCTCATTTATGTCATTCACTAGTATGTCTGTAGAATGTAAATTGCTTTTGTTTTATTAATTTAATTTTATTTATAAGAGTGAGACAGAATTTCACTCTTTTGCCCAGGCTGGAGTGCAGTGGCACGATCTCGGCTCACTGCAAACTCTGCCTCCCGGGTCCAAGTGATTCTCCTGCCTCAGCCTCCCAAGTAGCTGGGATTACGGGTTCCCGCCACCATCCCCGGCTAATTTTTGTATTTTCAGTGAGGACAATGTTTCACCATGTTGGCCAGGCTGGTCTCAAACTCCTGACCTCAGGTGATCTTCCGCCTCAGCCTCGCAAAGTGCTGGGATTACAGGTGTGAGCCACCGTACCCGGCCTGTAGATTGCTTTTAAATGCTCTGGTTTTTCTACATGTTTTTTCCTTGTCATATTTTTAAGGAATACAACATTGTAAGACATACTGCATGTTTTTCTCATGATGGTTGTTTATTTTGAAACATCATGAACTATGGTGACCTGATAGGTTTTGTGGAGGAAATTAAAGAGGGGTCTGTGAAAAAGGCACTGTTGTGAGTTGTGCTGTGTGCCCAAGCATAAGGAACAGATGTCTGCAGTGAGCCCAAGTTGACCTGGATTGCTTTGGTTTTCATTTTCCTAGTTAGTGCTTTTCTCACTAACTTCTCTTGTAACTGTGATAAAATGAGTTAGGGCTGAGTTACTAATGATTTACGTGTGGACTAAGCTGGTTTGGTGGAGGAAATCTATGGATATAATCATTTTCCTTGGTGGTAAGCTTTTAGAGATACCTGCATTGATCATTTGTTTGTTTGTTTTTAGATGGAGTCTCGCTCTGTCGCCGAGGCTGAAGGGCAGTGGCGTGATCTCGGCTCAATGCATCATGCGCCTCCCTGGTTCAAGCAATTCTCATGCCTGAGCCTCCCAAGTAGGTAGGATTACAGGTGCATGCCACCACACCCAGCTAATTCTTACATTTTTAGTAGAAATGGGGTTTCACCATGTTGCCTAGGCTGGTCTCCAACTCCTGACCTCAGGCAGTCTGCCTGCCTCAGCCTCGCAAAGTGCTGTGATTCCAGGCGTGAGCCACCGCACCCCGCCTGGAAGCATCATTTCTAAAACATATTTCTTTCTTCCTTTTTTTTTCTTTTTGAAGCGGAGTTTCGCTCTTATTGCCCAGGCTGGAGTGCAATGGTGCAATCTTGGCTCACCGCACCCTT
>NW_026660111.1:0-3241 GCF_009828535.3 Hylobates moloch | reverse complement strand
TTCCCACCTATGAGTGAGAACATGCGGTGTTTGGTTTTTTGTCCTTGTGATAGTTTAATGAGAATGATTGTTTCCAGCTTCATCCATGTCCCTACAAAGGACATGAACTCATCATTTTTTATGGCTCCATAGTATTCCATGGTATATATGTGCAACATTTTCTTAATCCAGTCTATCATTGATGGACATTTGGGTTGGTTCCAAGTCTTTGCTATTGTGAATAGTGCCGCAAGAAACATACGTGTGCACGTGTCTCTATAGCAGCATGATTTATAGTCCTTTGGGTATATACCCAGTAATGGGATGGCTGGGTCAAATGGTATTTCTAGTTCTAGATCCCTGAGGGATCACCACACTGACTTCCACAATGGTTGAACTAGTTTACAGTCCCACCAACAGTGTAAAAGTGTTCCTATTTCTCCACATCCTCTCCAGCACCTGTTGTTTCCTGACTTTTTAATGATGGCCATTCTAACTGGTGTGAGGTGGTATCTCATTGTGGTTTTGATTTGCGTTTCTCTGATGGCCAGTGATGATGAGCATTTTTTCATGTCTTTTGGCTGCATAAATGTCTTCTTTTGAGAAGTGTCTGTTCATATCCTTTGCTCACTTGTTGATGGGGTTGTTTGTTTTTCTCTTGTAAATTTGTTTGAGTTCTTTGTAGATTCTAGATATTAGCCTTTTGTCAGATGAGAAGTTTGCAAAAATTTTCTCCTATTCTGTAGGTTGCCTGTTCACTCTGATGGTAGTTTCTTTTGCTGTTCAGAAGCTCTTTAGTTTAATTAGATCCCATTTGTCAATTTCGGCTTTTGTTGCCATTGCTTTTGGTGTTTTAGACATGAAGTCCTTGCCCATGCCTGTGTCCTGAATGGTATTGCCTAGGTCTTCTTCTAGAGTTTTTATGGTTTTAGGTCTAACATTTAAGTCTTTAATCTATCTTGAATTAATTTTTGTATAAGGTGTAAGGAAGGGATCTAGTTTCAGCTTTCTACATATTGCTAGCCAGTTTTCCCAGCACCATTTATTAAATAGGGAATCGTTTCCCCATTTCTTGTTTTTGTCAGGTTTGCCAAAGATCAGATGGTTGTAGATATGCGGCATTATTTCTGAGGGCTCTGTTCTGTTCTATTGGTCTATGTCTCTGTTTTGGTACCACTACCATGCTGTTTTGGCTACTGTAGCCTTGTAGTATAGTTTGAAGTCAGGTAGCGTAATGCCTCCAGCTTTGTTCTTTTGGCTTAGGATTGACTTGGCGATGCGGGCTCTTTTTTGGTTCCATATGAACTTTAAAGTAGTTTTTTCCAATTCTGTGAAGAAAGTCATTGGTAGCTTGATGGGTATGGCATTGAATCTATAAATTACCCTGGGCAATTTGGCCATTTTCACGATATTGATTCTTCCGACCCATGAGCATGGAATGTTCTTCCATTTGTTGTATCCTCTTTTATTTCGTTGAGCAGTGGTTTGTAGTTCTCCTTGAAGAGGTCCTTCACATCCCTTGTAAGTTGGATTCCTAGGTATTTTATTCTCGTTGAAGCAATTGTGAATGGGAGTTCACTGATGATTTGGCTCTCTGTTTGTCTGTTATTGGTGTATAAGAATGCTGTCTTTTCTTCTTTGTTAGTCTTGCTAGTGGTCTATCAGTTTTGTTGATCTCTTCAAAAAACCAGCTCCTGGATTCATTGATTTTTTGAAGGGTTTTTTGCTTTCTATCTCCTTCAGTTCTGCCCTAATCTTAGTTATTTCTTCCCTTCTGCTGGCTTCTGAATGTGTTTGCTTTTGCTTCTCTGGTTCTTTTAATTGTGACATTAGGGTGTCAATTTTAGATCTTTCCTGCTTTCTCTTGTGGGCATTTAGTGCTATAAATTTCCCTCTACACAGTGCTTTGAATGTGTCCCAGAGATTCTGGTATGTTGTGTCTTTGTTCTCGTTGGTTCAAAGAACATCTTTACTTCTGCCTTCATTTCGTTATGTACCCAGTAGTCATTCAGGAGCAGGTTGTTCAGTTTGCATGTAGTTGAGCGGTTTTGAGTGCGTTTCTTAATCCTGATTTCTAGTTTGATTGCACTGTGGTCTGAGAGACAGTTTGTTATAATTTCTATTCTTTTACATTCGCTGAGGAGTGCTTTATTTCCAACTATGTGGTCAATTTTGGAATAAGTGTAGTGTGGTGCTAAGAAGAATGTATATTCTGTTGATTTGGGGTGGAGAGTTCTGTAGATGTCTATTAGGTCCGCTTGGTGCAGAGCTGAGTTCAATTCCTGGATATCCTTGTTAACTTTCTGTCTCGTTGATCTGTCTAATGTTGACAGTGGGGTGTTAAAGTCTCCCATTATAATTGTGTGGGAGTCTAAGTCTCTTTGTAGCTCTCTAAGGACTTGCTTTATGAATCTGGGTACTCCTGTATTGGGTGCATATATATTTAGGATAGTTAGCTCTTCTTGTTGAATTGATCCCTTTACCATTATGTAATGGCCTTCTTTGTCTCTTTTGATCTTTGTTGGTTTAAAGTCTGTTTTATCAGAGACTAGGATCGCAACCCCTGCCTTTTTTTGTTTTCCATTTGCTTGGTAGATCTTCCTCCATCCCTTTATTTTGAGCCTATGTGTGTCTCTGCACATGAGATGGGTTTCCTGAATACAGCACACTGATGGGTCTTGACTCTTTATCCAATTTGCCAGTCTGTGTCTTTTAATTGGAGCATTGAGCCCATTTACATTTAAGGTTAATATTGTTATGTGTGAATTTGATCCTGTCATTATGATATTAGCTGGTTATTTTGCTCATTAGTTGATGCAGTTTCTTCCTGGCCTCGATGGTCTTTACAATTTGGCATGTTTTTGCAGTGGCTGGTACCAGTTGTTCCTTTCCATGTTTAGTGCTTCCTTCAGGAGCTGTTTTAGGGCAGGCCTGGTGGTGACAAAATCTCTCAGCATTTGCTTGTCTGTAAAGTATTTTATTTCTCCTTCACTTATGAAGCTTAGTTTGGCTGGATATGAAATTCTGGGTTGAAAATTCTTTTCTTGTGAGGAGCGCCTCTGCCCGGCCGCCCCGTCTGGGAAGTGAGGAGCGCCTCTGCACGGCCGCCCCTTCTGGGATGTGAGGAGCGCCTCTGCCCGGCCGCCCTGTCTGAGAAGTGAGCAGCGCCTCTGCCCGGCTGCCCCGTCTGGGAAGAAGTGAGGAGCGCCTCTGCCCGGCCGCCCCGTCTGGGAAGTGAGGAGCGCCTCAGCCCGGCCGCCCC
>NW_026660110.1:0-3241 GCF_009828535.3 Hylobates moloch | reverse complement strand
AAAAATACAAAAAATTAGCCGGGCGCGGTGGCGGGCGCCTGTAGTCCCAGCTATTCGGGAGTCCGAGGCAGGAGAATGGCGTGAACCCGGGAGGTGGAGCTTGCAGTGAGCTGAGATAGCACTACTGCAGTCCGGCCTGGGCAAAAGAGTGAGACTCCCTCTCAAAAAAAAAAAAAAAAAAAACTAAAGACAAGATAGATTGTAAGTTTCATGTTTTCTCCTCTTGTGACGAAATTATTTTCAGTTCATGTGGGAATGCATCCCTATTTAGTGACAAAGCTATACCAAGTTTTCAGTGGTCCATATTTAAAGGTTTATTATTTGGACAATATTATGTCAAGGCCAGTGCTTTAAGGAGCCACATTATACAAGATATATGATAAAACTAATATTTATTACTTATCATATGTCCTTACACTTTAATAGCTACATTTGTTAAATACTATGTGCCAGGGAGTCTTATAAGCACTTAGTTGATTTATCTTTTTCCAATCATACCACAGACTTGAGGCTGTACTATTTGATCTCCATATTGTAAATATGGAAATGGAAAGTTCAAGACCCTAATCTCTAGCACAGAGTAGCTGAGCTACTAGGGGGCAGGAGTTTGACATTGGTAGAAACCCATTCTGTTACTGATACTTTGGGTAGTGTGAAACCAAAGTCAACACTCTAAAACATTGTGATAAAGTCTTCTTACAAATTACATCTTGAAAACCTCCAAAATGACTTTTGCCCAGACATCAGGGTTTCTAAATGGTACTTCCCTTGATAATATCACAAATATAAAGAAAAATCACTTGTATATGAAATATGTGAAGGTAAAAACAAATGTGCTATGAGCAAAATAGATACTGATAGTTCAAGAAAGTATATAACCATTAATGAAATCATAATTAAGATGTATAGTGTAATGCGGTGAGTTAAAGTTAATAGTAGCTTGAGTTTTACCCTATTTATAAACTTTTGAACAAACTACTTCACAGATAATGTTGATGTTATAATATTTTAGGTCATCGAGGATTTATGAATTAATATTTTAAGAGGGTCTTTAAAGAACCTTTGATTTAAGAAAAATATATGAAGTTATTATAGTGTGGTTTTCCTATCAAACTGTTTACTTATTTCATTGTGTACTTAGGAGTAGAGGAGTTTCCTTAAAACATACATCAGAAAAGAGCTGGCATAGACTTTGCCTTCAAATGTTTTACTTATTCAGGTTTCTTTAGACAGGTTGATAAGACTTTATGATCTTAACAATGCTCTTGTAGCATCACTTCTTTTCATTCCAATTCAGATGACATTTACTGAAGCATAAATCTTAGTCATTTAATAACTAGGCTGACATGGCTTACCTTTAGTTGCTCTTAAGCAAAATGATTATACTATAAAGCTGGGTACTCTTTGAAGGGCTGGGCATACACAATGTCCAATGCATAGTAATAGCTCAGAAAATGTTGTAGAATGATCCTTTGGTTAAGGAATGAGTTGGGGAAAGTATAATAAATGTGGCATGAAACTGGGATAGATAGAGATCCAATGAAGAATTTGAGAAATCAGTTCTGTCCATTCCCCAAGAAATCAGACTTTAAAACAAGCAGCAGTGCCAATGGGTGAATTTCATATTTGTCTTTGCACTTAGTCTGGTATGTTCTGAGGTGAAATATTTGAGTGCATAGTTGGCTATAAGGGTGCCTATTTCTATGGAATGTGATAGTCCAGAACTAGGCTCTTTACAAGCAAAGCTCAGAGCACAGTATTTTATAAACTATTCTTTTAGCCAGCAAATTGGTTTAGTGTCAGCAATTTGTGAACCAGTTTATACCAACAGAATCTAGATAGATCCTACATCCTCATAAATTGTTCATATGGAGACTACTCTATTCAAACCAGAGCATCAATTACTGCCTTAGAAATATGGCTGAAATGATAACACAATCAGTTATGGTTCCTCAATAGTGCAATATTGACACTACTATTTAGTTGGTGTTCTTTTTGCAAACAGAAAACATGCTTTCACAGATTGCAAAAAATCGGCAGGTGGCCCACCTATTTTCAGCCACATTTTCCTTCATTTACTGACAACCACATCATGTCCCAAGCCAAATCTTGTTTATCAGAGTTTTCTGAAAATTCCATGGTCTCAGAAACTACAAAGACTTTTTACTTGTGCTTCCCTAGAATGACCTTCTCTGTACATGATACAATTTTCACAACTCAAGAAAGATTATTAGATCAAAATGGCACATGGGAAAGTTGTCTCAACTTCTCACTAAAATATAATGAAAGCATAGAACAAGATTTTCAAAGGTCACAGATAAAAACTGACAAAATAAAACGCAAGTGCTGGAAAATTACTGGCACTTTCTCTGATTGTAAGACAGATGAAAAATAGAGTTTTCTTTTGTTTTATTTTGTTTTAAAGGGATTGGGAGTAGTAAGAAAAGTATGTGACAAAGTCCTGTGAAAGACCTACCTGGTTTCACTTCATGAAGTAGAGATGAGACTAAGACGAAATAGGAAGAAAACAAGGTTGTTGTATAACAACCAACTACCTTCTACCTCCAATCCTCAACCCTTGCCCCACGCTACTCCCTCAGCCACCATCAACTGAGATTCTCGATTCAGAAAGCCCGAGCCCAGCAATACAATGTCCTCTGTCTCCACTTTTTTGGATGCCTTGTGTAGTGGGCAGAATACAGCATTCTTCTTTACTATCGCAAATTCTAAAGTCATTTCTGTTCAGTCAGAGATTTCAAATCCCTGAGGCAAACAAAAATATGTGAGAAAAAAAAAAAAGTGGGTGAAGTAGCAGGATTGGAATAGAATTCCCATTAGAAAATGAGAGTTTTCAGGGATAGGCATAGAAAGACCTGCAGGAGACATAACAGGAAGTTCCTACCTCAGAGTGGTGGGCAAGGACAAGGGTCCATTCAGAAAGAGTGACAGAAAATGTAGTGCTAATATTGAAACGTTTTTGGTCTTATTTTCTTAAGCAATGTTTCTGATTATATTTTTATTTTAAATGTTTCTATTATATAATAGTTGTACACATTTTGGGGGTGCATGTGGTATTTTAATAGCTGAATATAATGTGTAATCAAATCAAAGTAACTGGGATATGCATCCCTAAAATATTTATCTTTTTTTTATTGAAAACATTATAATTATTTTCTCCTAGTTACTTTATAATATACAATACATTATTATATATATAAATATATATAATTGTATTGAAAAT
>NW_026660109.1:0-3241 GCF_009828535.3 Hylobates moloch | reverse complement strand
TCCCATTCGATTCCACTCCACTCCATTCCACTCCACTCCACTCCTCTACATTCCATTCCATTCCATTTCAGTCCATTTCACCACACAGCACTCCACTCCACTACACTCCACTCTTCTCCTCTCAACTGCATTCCAGTCCTTTCTATTCCATTCCACTCCATTCCACCACACTCCTCTCCACGCCATTACACTACATTCGATTCCACTCCACTATACTCCCCTCCACTCCATTCCATTCCATCAAATTCCATTCCACTCCATTCCACTCGACTCCAATCCACTACATTCCTTTCCACTCCCCTCCATTCCACTCCACCCACTCCACACCACTCCATTCCATGCCATCCCATTCCATTTGACTCCATTCTCCACTCCACTCCTCTCCATTACATTCCGTTTCATTCTATTCCATTCTATTCCTCTCCATTCCATTCCATTCCTTTCTTTTGCCAGGATCTCACTCAGTCACCCAGGATGGAGTGAAGAGGCAGAATCTCACCTCACATTTCATTTCACCATTCCATTCCATTCCATTTCACTCCACTCCACTCCATTCCACTGAACTCCACTCCACACCACTCCATTCCATTCCATTCCACTCCATTCCTCTCCACTCCATTCCGCTACACTCGACTCCACTCCATTCCATTCAATTCCATTCCATCCCATTCCTTTGCACTCCATTCCATTCCTCTCCTCTCCACTCAACTCCTTTCCATTCCATTCCTTTCCAATCCATTCCACTCCGTTCCATTCCTTGCCTTTCTTTCGACAGGATCTCACTCGGTCACCCAGGCTGAAGTGCAGTGGCACAATCTCAGCTCACATTTCATTTCACCATTCAATTTCATTGCATTCATTTAAATTCCATTACATTGCATTCCATTCCATTCTCTTCCATTCCATTCCCTTCCATTCCACTCCACCCCAGTCAACTGCACTCCCTTCCATCCCATTCCATTCCATTTTGCTCCATTCCACTCCGCTCCTCTCCACTCCATTGCATTCCATCCCATCCCTTTTCACTCCATTCCACTCCACTCCACTCCACTACACTCAACTCCATTCCATTCCATACCATTCCTTTGCATTCCACTCCCCTCCAGTGCATTTCATTCTTTTCATTCGACAGGATCTCACTCTGTCATCCAGGCTGGAGTGCAGTGGTAACATCTCAGCTCACATTTCATTTCACCATTCCATTGCATTCCATTCCATTCCACTCCACTCCACTCCAGTCCACTCCATTCCATTCCATCCCATCCCATTTCACTCCATTCCTCTCCATTCATCTCCACTCTACTCCATTCCATTCTATACCGTTCCATTCCACTCCATCCCTTCCATTCCTTTGTTGTGACGCCATCTCATTCTGTCTCCCAGGCTGGAGTGCATTTGCACAATGTCAGCGCACGTTTCTTTTCACCATTCTATTCTATCCCATTGCATTCCATTCCATTCCACTTCACTCCTCTCTACTCCAGTCCACTCCATTCCATTCCATTCCATCCCATTTCATTCCACTCAATTCCACTCCACTCCTCTCCACACTATTCCATGTCATCATATTCCCTGCAACTGCATTCCATTCCACTCCTCTCCACTCCACTCCACCCCACTCCACTGTAGTTCACTCCACTCCATTCCAGTCCACTCCATTCCATTCTATTCCATCCCTTGCCTTTCCATTCCATTCATTTCTTTTGACAGGGTCTCACTCTGTCACCCAGGCTGGAGTGCAGTGGGACAATCTCAGCTCACATTTCATTTTACCATACCATTCCATTCCATTCAATTCCATTCCACTCCACTCCATTCTATTCCACTCTATTCCTCTCCATTGCACTCAACTCCGCTCTCCTCCACTCCATTCCATTCCATTTCAACCCATTCCACTCCACTGTAATCCACTCCACTCCGCTCCATTCCATTCCATTGCATTCCTCTCCATTCCATTCCATTCTATTCCATTGCATTCCTCTCCATTCCATTCCATTCCTTTCTTCCGAGAGGATCTCTCTCTGTCACCCAGGCTGGAGTGAAGTGACACAATCTGAGCTCACATTTCATCTTTCCATTCCATTCTATTCCATTCCATTCTATTCCACTACATTCCATTCCACTCCACTCCATTCTGCTCCTTTCCATTGCATTCTGTTCCATTCCATTCCACTCTACTCCACTGTAAACTTTTCCATTCCATAACATTCCATTCCACTCCATTCCACTCCACTCCACTTTACTCCACTCCACTTTGCTCCACTCCATTCCACTCCATCCCATTCGATATCACACCATTCCACTCCACTCCACTCCACTCCACTCTTCTCCACGCCTTTCCACTCCATTCCATTGCATTCCATTCATTTCCTTTTCATTCCTTTCTTTCAACAGCATCTCACTCTGTCATCCAGGCTGGGTTCAGTGGTAAAATCTCAGCTTACCTTTTATTTCACCATTCCATTCCATTCAACTCTATTCCATTCCATTCCGTTCTATTCCACACCACTCCACTGCACTCTACTCCGTTGCATTCCATTCCACTCCACTCCACTCCATCCCATCCCATTCCATTCCATTCCATTCCATTCCATTCCACTACATTCCGCTCCACTACAATCCACTCCATTCCATTAAATCCCATTCCATTCCACTCAACTCTACTCCCCTCCACTCCATGCATTTTCATTCCATTCCATTACATTACACTCTGTTCCTTTACACTTCTTTCTTTCGACAGGATCTCACTCTGTCACCCAGGCTTGGTTGCAGTGGTAAAATCTCAGCTCACATTTCATTTTGCTGTTCCATTCCATTCAACTCCATTTCATTCCATTCCATTCTCTCCACTCCACTGTCCTCCGTTCTATTCCATTCCACTGCCTTCCACTCCACTCAACTCCTTCCCATTCAATCCTATTCCACTCCACTCTACTCCACTCCATTCCATTATATACTGTTCCATTCCACTCCACTCCACTCTACACCACTCCTCTCCATTCCATTCCACTACATTCCATTCCGTTCCTTTCTTTTGAAAGGATCTCACTCTGTCACCGAGGCTGGAGTGGATTGGCACAATCTCAGCTCAAATTTCATTACACCATTCAATTCCATTTCATTCCATTCCATTCCTTTCCATTCCATTCCAGTCCACTCCACTCCACTCCACACCATTCCATTCCACTCTATTACACTCCACTCTTCTACACTCCAATCCATGCCATTCCATCCCATTCCA
>NW_026660108.1:0-3242 GCF_009828535.3 Hylobates moloch | reverse complement strand
AGAAAAGAAAAAATATTAAAAAGACAAAAGAGACATAAAGAAGAAGAACAGATAAAGACAATACACAAAGCAGTGATGTTGCATGTTCTTTCAAAGTGTAAAGAGTCATGGTGGTACAGTCAATCATCTCCTGGATGTAAGTACTTGGACAGAACAGTAAAGGGGAGCTCCTGAGATACAGTGTTCTATGGATGAGGAAGTGCAAGCAAACATCACATTAGACAAATTACGGACTGAAAAAAATAATTAAAATAAGATTCACATTTTAAGATTTAAGAAATAAATATTAAATTATCGCATTAAGATACTTAGTGTGGCACCCATCATTACATACATATATATGCCTTTTTTAATTAGATAAATAATGTTCAGTCAGAATTCAAGTACTCCTTGGGGTTCTTCGAGTTTGGCACAATTATTTAAAAAAAGATTATTAACTAACAATTAGAACTATATAGATATACCAAATAGTTGCAAGTAAATATGTTATGTAGTTATATATACTACATGTTTTTTAGGAAACAATAATATTGGTATTTTTGTTTCCTCTGGGGAAATGTTTGCAGCAGAAGTCACTCTGAACCTAGGGAGGAGACTCAGGCTCAGTTTAAGCTCCCTAAGCTTTAGTTGTCCACCTTGGCAAGTCACTCTCAGATGTGAGCTGTTTATACAAAAGTTAACCATTTTGTTGATTTTTTTTTTTTTTTGGTGGACTTACAATGTTTTATTTTCTTATTCTTCTTCTTATTATTATTGTACTTTAAGTTTTAGGGTACATGTGCACAACGTGCAGGTTTGTTACATATGTATACATGTGCCATGTTGGTGTGCTGCACCCATTAACTCATCATTTAGCATTAGGTATATCTCCAAATGCTATCCCTCCCTCCTCCCCCCACCCCACAACGGTCCCCGGTGTGTGATGTTCCCCTTCCTGTGTCCATGTGTTCTCTTTGTTCAGTTCCCACCTATGAGTGAGAACATGCAGTGTTTGGTTTTTTATCTTTGCGATAGTTTGCTGAGAATGATGGTTTCCAGCTTCATCCATGTCCCTACAAAGGACATGAACTCATCATTTTTTATGGCTGCATAGTATTCCATGGTGTATTTGTGCCACATTTTCTTACTTTATGAGCAAGGATCTGTGACAACTCACATAGTTTTTAAAAAAGTAGGCATTTGTATTTAGATTTGAGTAACTCTGGTGTTAATGCATTTTGGGTTTAATAATTATGTATTTTAGTAAAAACATAAAGGATAGTGACTTCAACATTTGCATATGCCTGGTGAAACTCTGAACATTTTATAATTTTTATTCTCAGTGTTGGAGTGATGGAATTATACAGACATTGATATAAACAATTTTAAGGGTTCTTATGCTCTGTCTCTCTGACCTTCTCCCCGCTTTATTAAGGCTAGAACACTCAGAAACCTGGGCAGTGGGTTCCAGGGAGCTTAGGTTAAAATTTTATCTTTGCTACTTATTAGTCCTACAACCTTGGGAGCGTAATTTCATCTTCCTGGTATTTGCTTTTATTTGACAGTCTCACAGGGCTGCTGAAAGGATCTAAGGCCGTCACATATGTAAGGATGCTTAGTAGTTATGCAAATCTTGGCAGAGTCTCTGCTACTCGTAATAATCAGGATGTATAAAAATGTGCCACTTTAAAATGACCACCTGGCATTTAAAGTCATCTGAATACATCAATTATATTTTGGTTGCAACCATCTGCACTGTGCAAGCAAATTAAATTTTTATTTTGTTGTTGTTGTTGTTGTTAAAACTCACTATTAGCATTTTAGTAGAAAGAGGAAGCTCTGTGACAGGGAAAGAGCCCTGGAATCTGAGATCAGACCTAGATCTGCCCAAAGACTTGTTACAAAAGTAAGCACTTCAATTACCCCTCTGGAAAGCAAAAGGAGACAATTATATTTCAGAAGTTGGATTTTTTTCCCCAATTCATTTCTATAGGTCTAGTAATATAGTTGCTAACTGAATAAAATATGATGTTTAATACTTTTAAAAGGTGAATTTGTAAAATGAAAATATATTAGCTGTAAGAAAATATATAAAGAAAGAACCAATTCTAAGGAGTATTAACAATTCATACATAAAACTACTGCTCTGAGTTTCTTGTTAATATAATATTTCTTAACTTTATCTTTCTTTATCCACAGAGAAATAACAATATCAGCTCTAAGATCCTGTGCAAACTTGTCCAACTCCTTGCCCCAAGTCAAAAACCAGTTGTGATGGGTTTTGTAACATATTTTTCAAAGATTTCAAATGATGATTGATCCTTCTATATGTTTTTTAATAGCTTTGGCAACCTGCTATCATAAATTAAATGAATAGTTCCGACAGTTTCACAAATAGGACTGCCTTTGATTTGGTTTAGGATTTATTATACACACAATCCATGTTTAATACCCTAGATCAATAAAATAATCATTGGCAAACTTTTTACTTACTCCACCCAGCTTCAGGTATTTTCCTGCCTGGATCCCAAACGTGTCTGATCCACAGTCCAACATTTGGACTCCCAGCTAAACTCTTTATTTATTATGCTATCAATTTAATTGTAAAATTTCACATTGGATTTTTATTTTAAGTATATACTTTTGCTGAATGAATAATGTATTCCTTTCACATCTATCGATAGATTTCTAATTCAAGAAGTTCACGTATCTGTTCAATGTATCATACAGTTAAGCAACACAGCTTGGAATTTACCAATGACTACAATTGTAACGTGGCTCTTCAAAGCTTTCACTTTGCTCTCTTACATTCTCTTGACCATACCCTACCAAACAACATCACTCACACAAATGGAGAAAGTATTGGATTTAGAGTTCTGATTTTTAGAATCCAGTACCAGTTGTATGAGACATTACCTGGGAAAAACTGGAGCTTTTGTATAATTCTCTGTAAATTCATAATGTTTGAATGAGATAATTTTTAAAGTACCTTCCATTCTATTGTTTTTATTCTGTAATCCCTGTTGACATGCTTATTTTAGTCTCGTGTAATATCTCAATTCATATTCCTTGCCTAGAAAATATATCTACTTGTGGACCGGGCACAGTGGCTCACGCCTGTAATCCCAGCACTTTGGGAGGCTGAGGCAGACAGATCACGAGGTCAGGAGTTCGAGACCAGCCTGGCCAACATGGTGAAACCCCATCTCTACTAAAAATACAGAATCAGCTGCCCATGGTGGCACATGCCTGTAATCTCAGCT
>NW_026660107.1:0-3243 GCF_009828535.3 Hylobates moloch | reverse complement strand
GTGCAGTGGAGTGGAGTCAAATGGAGTGGAATGAAATGGAGTATAGTGCAGTGGAGAGGAGTTGAGTGGAGTCTAATGGAATGGAATGGAATTGAATGGTGAAATGAAATCTGAGATGAGATACTGCCACTGCACTGCAGCCTGGGTGACAGAGATCCTGTCGAAAGATAGGAATGGAATGGAATGGAGTGGAATGGGATGGATTGGAGTGGAGTGGAGTGGAATGGACTGAACGGGGATGGGATGGAATGGAATGGAGTGGAGAGCCCTGTAGTGGAATGGAATGGAATGGATAGGAATGGAATGGAATAGAGTGGAGTTGAGTGGGGTGGAGTGGAGAGTAGAGGAGTGGACTGGAATGGAGTAGAATGGAATGGGATGGAATCGAATGGACTGGAGTGGATTGGAGTGGAATGCAAAGGACAGGATTGGACTGGAGTGGATTGGAATGGAATGGAATAAAATGGTGAAATGAAACGTGAGCTGACATTGTACCACTGCATTCCAACCAGTGTGACAGAGTGAGATCCTGCCAAAAGAAAGGAATGGAATGGAATGGAGTGGAATGATATGGAATGGAATGGAATGGAGTGTTTTGGAGTTTAATGGAGAGGAGTGTAGTGCAGTGGAATGGACTGGAGTGGAATGGAGTGTAATGGAATTGGATGGAATGGAAAGTTATGGAGTGGAGTGTAGGGGAGGTGAGTGGAGTGGCATGGAATGGAGTGAATGGAATGGTGAAGGAATGGAATGGAATGGAGTGGAGTGGAGTAGAATGGAGTGGAATGGAATGGGCTGGAATGTTATGGAGAAGAGTGGAGTTGAGTGGAGAAGAGTGTAATGGAGTGAAATGGATTGGGATAGAATAGGAAGGAATGGAATGGAGTGGCTTGCAGTGGAATGGAATGGAGTGTACTGGAATGGCCAGAGGTTTGATGGAAAAAAAGCAAGGATGGAAGGTGGACTTGATGAAGAAAGAAGGAAAGGAGGAAAGGGAAAGAAATGGAATGGAATGGAATGGAATGGAGGGGTATGGAATGGAGTAGAATGGAATGAAATGGAATGGAATGGAGTGGACTAGAGTAGAGTGGACATGAGTTGAATGGAGTGTAGAGGAGAGGAGTGGAGTTGAGTGGAGTGGAGTGGAATGGAGTGGAGTGGAGAGGAATGGAATGGAATGGAATGGAATGGAATGGAATGGAATGGAATGGAATGGTGATACTGTCGAAAGAAAGAAAGTAAAGAAATTTCAATACTGTCGAGAAAAAGGAATGCAAAGGAATGGAGTTGAATGGAATGGAGTTTAGTGGAGTGACGTGGAGTGGATTTAAGTGGAGATTAGTGTAGTAAATTGGAGTAGAAAGGAGTGGAATGTCATAGGATGGAATGGAATGGAGTGGAGTGGAGTGTAGTGGAGTAGAAAGGAATGGGATGGAGTGGAAGGGAGTGGAATGGAATGGAATGGAATGGAGTGGAATGGAGTTGAATGCGATGGGATGGAATGGGTTGGAATGGAAAGGAAAGGTGAGGATTGGAGTCAAGTGGAGTGGAGTGGAATGGAGTGGAATGGAATGGGATGGAATGGAATGGAGGGTAGGGGAGTGGACAGGATTGGAGTGGAATGGAGTGGAATGTAATGGGATGGAATGGAATGGAGGGTAGGGGAGTGGACAGGATTGGAGTGGAATGGAGTGGAATGAAATGGAGTAGAGTGGATTGTAGTGGAGTGGAGTCTAAAGGAATGGAAAGGAATGAAGTGGTGAAATGAAATGTGAGCTGAGATACTGCCACTGCACTGCAGCTTGGGTGACAGGGTGAGATTCTGTCAAAAGATAGGAATGGAATTGAATGGAGTGTAATGGGATGGATTGGAGTGGAGTGAAGAAGTGTGGAATGGAAAGTAATGGGATGGGATGGAATGGAATGGAGTGGAGTGCAGTGTAGTGGAGTGGAATATATTGGAATGGAATGGAGTGGAGTGGAGTGGGGTGGAGAGTAGTGTGAAATGGGGTGGAATGGAGTGGAAAGGAATGGGGTGGAATGGAGTGGAAAGGAATGGGGTGGAATGGAGTGGAAAGGAATGGGATGGGATGGAGTGTAGTGGAGTGGAGTGTGGTGAAGTAGAGTAGGGAGAAGAGGAGGGGCCTAGAATGGAGTGGAATGGAATGGGATGGAATGGAGCAGAGTGGAGTGCATTGCAGTGGAATGTAGTGGAATGGAGCAGAGTGGAGTGCATTGGAGTGGAATGGAGTGGATTGGAGTAAAGTGGAATGGAATGGAAAGGAATGGAAAGGAATGGAATGGAATGGAAGGCAATGGAATGGAATGGAATGGAATGGAACGGAACGGAAAGGAATGGAACGGAACGGAACGGAACGGAATGGAATGGAATGGAATGGAATGGAGTGGAATGGAATGGAATTGGGAAAAGAAATGTGAGCTGAGATTGTGCCCTTGCACTCCAACCTGAGTGACAGAGTGAGATCCTTTCTGGAGGAAGGAGTGGAATGGAATGGTGTGGAGTGGAATGTAATGGAATAGAGTGGAATGGAAGGCAGTGAAACCGAATAGAGTGGGGTGGAGAGGAGTAGAGTGGAAAGGAATGGAACGGAATGGAAATGAGTGGAGGGAGGTGGAGTGGAGTGGTGTAAAAAAGGAATGGGGTGGAGTGGAAGGCAGTGGAGTGGAGTGGAGTAGAGTGGGATGCAGTGGAGTGGAATGGACTAATGGAAAGGGACGGAATTGAATGGAATGGTGTGGGGTGCAGTGGAGTGGAGTGCAGTGGAATGGAGAGGAGAGGAGTGGATTGCAGTGGAATAGAGTAGAGAGGAGTGGTGTGGAATGCAGTGTAATGGAATGGGATAGAGTGGAATTTAGTGGAGTGGAGTGGAGTGGGGTGGAGTTGAGTGGAAAATTGTGGAATGAAATGGGATGTAATGGAATGGAATGGGGATTAGTGGAGTGGAGTGGAATGGAATGGAGTGAAGTGCAGTGGAATGGAGTGGAGTGGAGTGGTGTGGAATGCAGTGTAATGGAATGGGACAGAGTGGAATTCAGTGTAGTGGAGTGGAGTGGAATGGAGGGGAGTCCAATGGGAAGGAATGGAATGGAATGGAATGGAGTGGAGTGGAGTGGATTGCAATGCAATGGAATGGAGTGGAATGGAATGGGATGGAATGGAATGGAGTGTAGGGGCGTGCAGTGGAGTGGAGTCAAATGGAGTGGAATGAAATGGAGTATAGT
>NW_026660106.1:0-3243 GCF_009828535.3 Hylobates moloch | reverse complement strand
TCTTCTGTGTCGCTGGGGCTGGGAGCTGGAGACTGGAGCTGTTCCTATTCGGCCATCTTGGCTCCACCGCAATCACCATTTCATATATTTTTAAAAGCTATTTTAAGGAAAAAAAATATACAATCACTTATAATCTCATGTAATTTTAAATCAATTTTTAGTGAGCATTAATCCTTCTTTATGATTGTGGAATATATTCCTCCTTTTCCCCCCTCCTTTCTTCCTGCTATCCTTCGTTCCTTATTTCCTGCCTTTTAATTCTCTACTCTTACCTCCTGTCTTTCCCTCCTTCCTTTAAATTAGATGGATGAATATATTAGAGAGATAGTACAATGGAAACAGAGCCCTCTGGAACCTGTGAAAACACATCTAAACCTGATATTAAAATGTATACTTCCCATCAAATACTTATTTAGTCACCTTAATATCAGTCTTCCTTATATGCATACAGCCATGTGTCACTTAAAGATAGGAATACATTCTGAAAAATGCATTGTTAAGCAATTTCTTTGTTTGCCAACTTCACAGAGTGCACTTACGCAAACCTAGATGGTATCGCCTACTACACACTTTGACTACGTGGTATAAGACTGTTGCTTCTAGGCTACAAACCAGTGCAACACGTACTGTACTGCAGGCAGCTGGAACACAAGGGTAGGTATTTGTCCATCTGAACATATCTAAACATAGAATAGATACAGTAGAGATATGGCATTGTAATTTTATGGAACCACTGTAGTACATGTGATTTGTCATTGACTGAAACATTGTTATATGGTGCATGGCTATTTCTTTAGGAGAGATCCCAATACTGACAGTTTAAAAGGCCAAAACTTGTTTTGAGAAAACCTATATATTTTTGGTTGTGGTGGCCTAGAAATTGTCTTGAAACTAAATAACATTTTAATTATCCCACGCCTTCAAGTAACATAAGGTTGAGTCAAAGTTAATTAATAGATTGAAGATTGTTTGCCTCAGGATAGCATTTAGAAGACACATGTTAATTCCTTAGTTGAATTTCTGATTTGAAACACAAAATAAATAATAAGCATTATTTCAAGAAAGGATGCTTTTCTATCTTCCATTAAGCTTTGCAAAAAGGTAAACTTATAAATAAGAATAAATAAGAAATAAGAACCTACAGATTTTATTATTTCCAAGAGACATTTGCAGGTGGCTGACTTTTGTTTAAATTTAGGTGGTTTCAAAGAACAAACATAATGAAAGTGCTTAATGATTAGAACTTAAATACATTAGGACCCTCATTAAAATCTAGAATATCTGCTTGAAATTACCATTCAATGTAGATGCGTCTCAATTAAACAGATTACGTGTATATTTCTTCACAATTTATACTCTTCTGAGAAAAAAAACTACATATATGGCTTCAGAAGTATATCAAAAGGGCTTTGGACAAAATGACCTTCAGTTTCCATGAGTTTTGTGAATTGAAAATACGGTGTATCTCAAAGGGGAGCAGGCTTATATATTAGGACTGAAAAGCAACATTTATTGTGACATTGAGGCTATTCCCTTCCCCTAAGAAAAACATTTGCAGAAGGCTCTTAAAATTGGATTGCTTTAAATGATAAGTAAAATTTATATATGTCTATATTTTGTATATATGCTTGTATATTTGCATATGTACATATATACATACAGAATAGTAAAGTTTCTTATAATAAATTATATGCTTGAAACTTTGAAATAAAGATGAATGAATCCAGTACCAGACTTTTTAATATATTGTTAGTTGAGAAAGAAGTGAATTTTCCTCGCTGCATCAGTTTGTCACTTTTGTTGACAGGGTAGGTATAGTAAATTTCCATCCAGAGAGAATCGGTCAAATTTATACATAGTCTTTGTCATGACTCAAATAAGAGATTTTGGTGATATCCACATCTTCAACTAGAGCTGTGTTTTTGTTGACTTTAGAGTTGCAGTAACAAGGTAGGATAAGGATTAGAATAGATAGTAAAAATGCTCCAGATGTAGTTAAGCTTAAAGGGAGATAGAAGGAAGGTAGGGCAAGATATCCACCATGGTAATAAAAACTAGAGAAATGGCAGACCTTTGTATCTAGAAACCACATTGATAATAAACCTGATAATAATCTTCAAGATAAATCACTTGTAAAGAGCAGTTGTGGAAACTGTCACCTGGACTTGCGTTTATTGGCTTTTATCAGTGGTGCTGGGGTATGGGTAATAAATCTGGTTAATATAAATTCATAATAATGCATGTGAAGATTCTAATAAAATAACTATGTTTTCACTTGAGTGTTCAATTTACTCTACATTTTTTGAGTGTAAGGCTTATGAACTAGGAATATAAGGCCTAACTACCATGTGCTCCACTCTTTTCTATCCATTGCCAAATGATAAAACTCTCTCAGAAATTATGGATTTGACATGAGATGAGGTGTTAATTGGAGTTTGGGAACAAATTGAAAACCCCGACCCTAATTTTTGAAAGTTTACAATAATTATACTCTCTTACAAAAATCATCCTTTAACTGCTTTTCATGAAAATCTTTATCAGGACAGGATGTTCATGAGACCATCACATTAAACAAAATAAGCACATTTCCAGTTGGATTTGATCACCAGATTCTACCTGCTGAAATCACACTGAGTCAAATAAGCATGTTAACCTGTATCTACATTTTGTTCATTTATAAAGTGTTGGATTAAGTCATAAAATTGAATTCTATTTTACTTAAAGGCAGCTGGGTACAGTGGATAGAACAGATTTTATAGGTCTCATTTAAAATCGAATTGTGCCTATTTGGTGTGTGACTCTGGGCAGAGTTGCTTTACTTCCCTGATCCACAGTTTACTGTTTCTTGCATTTAGGATGAATGCATTTGCTGGTCTTCTTGCATTTGTGATAACATTTAATGTATGTTGTCACAGTTGCATTTATCCATGGCATTATTTCCATATCATGGATGGATGTGTGTATGTATTTGTGTGTCTCTGTATAAAATGCCAACTAATAATTTTTATTATCATTTTATGAGGTAATTAATTTAAACGTTTATTCAGCATAGTAATTTGGGCAAACCAAAAGGGAAAACACCCTTTTGGTAGTCTATTCAATATAACATCTTTCTTTTGACCTTTGATTCTCAAGTTCACCTGGAAAATTTACTCTAATAGCCTTGAGATAGCACTCTCCTGGAAATCAGAACTTTTTCAGCCTAAACACAATATTCAAGTTTGTTTTCAAGTTTAATGTGTT
>NW_026660105.1:0-3244 GCF_009828535.3 Hylobates moloch | reverse complement strand
CTGTTATTGGTCTATTCAGAGATTCAACTTCTTCCTGGTTTAGTCTTGGGAGGGTGTATTTGTCGAGGAATTTATCCATTTCTTCTAGATTTTCTAGTTTATTTGCATAGAGGTGTTTGTAGTATTCTCTGATGGTAGATTGTATTTCTGTGGGATCGGTGGTGATATCCCCTTTTTCGTTTTTTATTGCATCTATTTGATTCTTCTCTCTTTTCTTCTTTATTAGTCTTGCTAGCAGTCTATCAATTTTGTTGATCTTTTCAAAAAACCAGCTCCTGGATTCATGAATTTTTTGAAGGGTTTTTTGTGTCTCTATTTCCTTCAGTTCTGCTCTGATTTTAGTTATTTCTAGCCTTCTGCTAGCTTTTGAATGTGTTTGCTCTTGCTTTTCTAGTTCTTTTAATTGTGATGTTAGGGTGTCCATTTTGGATCTTTCCTGCTTTCTCTTGTGGGCATTTAGTGCTATAAATTTCCCTCTACACTCTGCTTTGAATGTGTCCCAGAGATTCTGGTATGTTGTGTCTTTGTTCTCGTTGGTTTCAAAGAACATCTTTATTTCTGCCTTCATTTCATTATGTACCCAATAGTCATTCAGGAGCAGGTTGTTCAGTTTCCATGTAGTTGAGCGGTTTTGAGTGAGTTTCTTAATCCTGAGTTCTAGTTTGATTGCACTGTGGTCTGAGAGACAGTTTGTTAGAATTTCTGTTCTTTTACATTTGCTGAGGAGAGCTTTACTTCCAACTATGTGGTCAATTTTGGAATAGGTGTGGTGTGGTGCTGAAAAAAATGTATATTCTGTTGACTTGGGGTGGAGAGTTCTGTAGATGTCTATTTGGTCCACTTTATGTAGAGCTGAGTTCAATTCTTGGATATCCTTGTTAACTTTCTGTCTCGTTGATCTGTCTAATGCTGACAGTGGGGTGTTAAAATCTCCCATTATTATTGTGTGGGAGTTTAAGTCCCTTTGTAGGTCACTGAGGACTTGCTTTATGAATCTGGGTGCTCCTGTGTTGGGTGCATATATATTTAGGATAGTTAGCTCTTCTTGTTGAATTGATCCCTTTACCATTATGTAATGGCCTTCTTTGTCTCTTTTGATCTTTGTTGGTTTAAAGTCTATTTTATCAGAGACTAGGATTGCAACCCCTGCCTTTTTTTGTTTTCCAGTTGCTTGATAGATCTTCCTCCATCCCTTTATTTTGAGTCTATGTGTGTCTCTGCACGTGAGATGGGTTTCCTGAATACAGCACACTGATGGGTCCTGACTCCTTATCCACTTTGCCAGTCTGTGTCTTTTGATTGGAGCATTTAGCCCATTTACATTTAACGTTAATATTGTTATGTGTGAATCTGATCCTGTCATTATGATGTTAGTTGGTTATTTTGCTCGTTAGTTGCTATAGTTTCTTCCTAGCCTCGATGGTCTTTACAATTTGGCATGTTTTTGCAGTGGCTGGAACCGGTTGTTCCTTTCCATGTTTAGTGCTTCCTTCAGGAGCTCTTTTAGGGCAGGCCTGGTGGTGACAAAATCACTCAGCGTTTGCTTGTCTGTAAAGTATTTTATTTCTCCTTCACTTATGAAGCTTAGTTTGGCGGGATAGCAAATTCTGGGTTGAAAATTCTTTTCTTTAAGAATGTTGAATATCGGCCCCCACTCTCTTCTGGCTTGTAGAGTTTCTGCTGAGAGATCAGCTGTTAGTCTGATGGGCTTCCCTTTGTGGGTAACCCGACCTTTCTCTCTGGCTGCCCTTAACATTTTTTCCTTCATTTCAACTTTGGTGAATCTGACAATTATGTGTCTTGGAGTTGCCCTTCTCGAGGAGTATCTTTGTGGCGTTCTCTGTATTTCCTGAATCTGAATGCTGGCCTGCCTTGCTAGATTGGGGAAGTTCTCCTGGATAATATCTTGCAGAGTGTTTTCCAACTTGGTTCCATTCTCCCCATCATTTTCAGGTACACCAATCAGACGTAGGTTTGGTCTTTTCACATAGTCCCAAATTTCTTGGAGGCTTTGTTCATTTCTTTTTATTCTTTTTTCTCTAAACTTCCCTTCTCTCTTCATTTCATTCATTTCATCTTCCATCAGCGATACCCTTTCTTCCAGTTGATCGCATCTGCTACTGAGGCTTCTGCAATCTTCGCGTAGTTCTCGAAACTTGGCTTTCAGCTCCATCAGCTCCTTTAAGCCCTTCTCTCCATTGGTTATTCTAGTTATCCATTCTTCTAATTTTTTTTCAAAGTTTTTAACTTCTTTGCTATTGTTTTGAATTTCCTCTCATAGCTCAGAGTAGTTTGATTGTCTGAAGCCTTCTTCTCTCAACTCATCAAAGTCATCCTCCATCCAGCTTTGTTCCGTTGCTGGTGAGGAACTGCGTTCCTTTGGAGGAGGAGAGGTGCTCTGTTTTTTAAGAGTTTCCAGTTTTTTTGCTCTGTTTTTTCCCCATCTTTGTGGTTTTATCTACTTTTGGTCTTTGATGATGGTGATGTACAGATGGGTTTTTGGTGTGGATGTCCTTTCTGTTTGTTAGTTTTCCTTCTACCAGACAGGACTCTCAGCTGCAGGTCTGTTGGAGTTTACTAGAGGTCCACTCCAGACCCTGTTTGGCTGGGTGTCAGCAGCGGTGGCTGCAGAACAGCGGATTTTCTTGAGACCAAATATTCAGCTGTCTGATAGTTCCTCTGAAAGTTTTGTCTCAGGGGAGTACCCGGTTGAATGAGGTGTCAGTCTGTCCCTACTGGGGGGGTGCCTCCCAGTTAGGCTGCTCAGGGGTAAGGGACCCACTTTAGGAGGCAGTCTGTCCGTTCTCAGATCCCCAGCTGCCTGCTGGGAGAACCACTACTCTCTTCAAAGCTGTCAGTCAGACAGGGACATTTAAGTCTGTGGAGGTTCTTGCTGAGTTTTTGTTTGTCTGTACCCTGCCCCCACAGGTGGAGCCTACAGAGGCAGGCAGGCCTCCTTGAGCTGTGGTGGGCTCCACCCAGTTCGAGCTTCCTGGCTGCTTTGTTTACCTAAGCAAGCCTGGGCAATGGCGGGCGCCCCTCCCTCAGCCTCGCTACCGCCTTGCAGCTTGATCGCAGACTGCTGTGCTAGCAATCAGTGAGATTCCGTGGGCATAGGACCCTCCGAGCCAGGTGGGGGACACAATCTCCTAGTGTTCCGTTTTCCAGGCCTCAAGCAGAAATGCAGAAATCACCCGTCTTCTGTGTCGCTGGGGCTGGGAGCTGGAGACCGGAGCTGTTCCTA
>NW_026660104.1:0-3244 GCF_009828535.3 Hylobates moloch | reverse complement strand
AGTGGACATTCGGCGTGCTAAGGGGCCTATAGTGGAAATAGAAATATATTCAAATAAAAACCCACAGAAACATTCTGTGAAACTTCTTTCTGTTCTGTGCATTCAACTAACAGAGTTGAACCTTACTTTAGATTGAGCAGTTCTGAAACACTCTTTCTGTAGAAACTGCAAGTGGACATTCAGAGCCCTAAAGGGCCTATAGTGGAAAAGGCAATATCTTCAACTAAAAACTACACAGAAGCGTTCTGTGAAACTTCTTTCTGTTCTGTGCATTCAACTAACAGAGTTGAACTTTACTTTTGATTGAGCACTTCTGAAATACTATTTCTGTTGAAACTGCAAGGGGATATTTGGGGCGCTAAAGGGCCTACAGGGGAAAAAGCAGTACCTTCAAATGAAAACTACACAGAAGCATTGTGTGAAACTTCTTTCTTTTCTGAGCATTCAACTAACAGAGTTGAACATTAATTTTAGTTGAGCAGTTCTAAAACCCTCTTTCTGTAGAAACTGCAAGTGAATATTCAGAGTGCTAGGTGGCCTATAGTGGAAAATAAAATATCTTCAAATAAAAACTAAACAGAAGCATTCTGTGAAACTTCTTTCTGTTCTGGTCATTCAACTTACAGAGATGAATCTTACTATTGATTGAGTAGTTCTAAAACACTCTCTCTGTAGAAACTGCATGTGGAAATTCGGAGGGCTAAGTGTCCTACTGTGGAAAAAGGAATATCTTCAAATAAAAACTACACAGAAGCATTCTGTGAAACTTCTTACTGTTCTGTGCATTCAGTCAACAGAGTTGAAGCTTCCTATTGGTTGAGTAGTTCTGAAACACTCTCTCTGAAAAAACTGCATGTGGACATTCGGAGCGCTTAGGGGCCGATAGTGGAAAAAGGATTATCTTCAAATAAATCTACACAGAAGCATTCTGTGAAACTTATTTCTTTTCTGTGCATTCAACTAACAGAGTTGAACCTTACTTTTGATTGAACAGTTCTGAAACACTCTTTTTGTAGAAACTGCATGTGGACATTAGGATCACTAAGGGGCCTATAGTGTAAAAGGAGTATCTTCAAATTAAAACTACACAGAAGCATTCTGTGAAACTTGTTTCTGTTCTGTGAATTCAACTAACAGAGTTGAACCTTACTTTTGATTGAGCAGTTCTGAAACACTCTTTCTGTAGAAACTGCAAGTGGATATGCGGAGAACTGAGTGGCCTATAGAGGAAAAAGGAGTATCTTCTAATAAAAAGTATACAGCAGCATTCTGCGAAACTTCTTTCTGTTCTGTGCATTCAACTAACCGAATTGAGGCTTACTTTTGATTGAGCAGTTTTGAAACACTCTTTCTGTACAAACTGCCACTGGACATTCCGTGGGCTAAGGTGCCTGTAGGGGAAAAAGTAATAACTTCATATAATTACACAGAAGCATTCTGTGAAACTTCTTTCTGTTCTGTGCCTTCAACTAACAGAGTTTAACCTTAATTTTGAGTGAGCAGTTCTGAAACACTCTTTCTGTAGAAACTGCAAGTGGTCAATCGGAGCGCTTAAGGGCCTATAGAGGAAAAAGGAATATGTTCAAATAAAAACTACACAGAAACATTCTGCGAATCTTCTTTCTCTTCTGTGAATCCAACTAACAGAGTTGAAGATTACTTTTGATTGAGCAGTTCTGAAACTCTCTTTCTGGAGAAATTCCATGTGGACATTCTGACCGGTAAGCGGCCTATTGTGGAAAAAGGAATATCTTCAAATAAATCCACACAGAAGCATTCTGTGAAACTTATTTCTGTTTGGTGCATTCAACTAACGGACTTGAGGCTTACGTTGGTAGAGCAGTTATGAAACACTCTTTCTGTAGAAACTGCAAGGGGACATTCCGAGCACGAAGGGGCCTACAGTGGAAAAAGAAATATCTTCAAATAAAAACTACACAGAAGCTTTCTGTGAAACTTCTCTCTGTTCTGTGCATTCAACTAACAGAGTTGAACTTTACTTTACATTGAGCAGTTCTGAAATACTATTTCTGTTGAAACTGCATGTGGATATTTGGGGCGCTAAACTTCCTACAGTGGAGAAAGCACTATCCTCAAAGAAAACGACACAGAAGCATTGTCTGAAACCTCTTTCTTTTCTGTGCATTCAACTAACAGAGTTGAACCTTTCTTTGAACTGAGGAGTTCTGAAACACTCTTTCTGTAGAAACTGCAAGTGGATATTCAGAGTGCTAAGTGGCCTATAGTGGCAAATGCAATATCTTCAAATAAAAACTACACAGAAGCATTCTGTGAAGCTTCTTTCTTCTCTGGTCATTCGTCTTACAGAGTTGAAACTTACTTTTGATTCAGGAGTTCTGAAACACTCTTTCTGTAGAAACTGCAAGTGGACATTCTAAACGCTAAGGGGCCCACAGTGGAAAAAGGGATATCTTTAAATAAAAACTACACAGAAGCATTCTGTGTAACTTCTTTCTGTTCTGTTCATTCAACGTACAGAGATGAATCTTACTATTGATTGAGTAGTTCTGAAACACACTCTCTGAAGAAACTGCATATGGACATTCGGAGCGCTTAGGGGCCTATAGTGGAACAAGGAGTATCTTAAAATAAAAACTACACAGACGCATTCGGTGAAACTTCTTTCTGTTCTGTGCATTCAACTAACAGAGATGAACCTTACTTTTGATTGAGCAGTTCTGAAACACTCTTTCTGTAGAAACTGCATGTGGAAATTAGGAGGGCTAAGGGACCTATAGTGTAAAAGGAATACCTTCAAATTAAAACTACACAGAAACATTCTGTGAAACTTGTTTCTGTTCTGTGAATTCAACTAACAGTGATGAACCTTACTTTTGATTGTGCAGTTCTGAAACACTCTTTCTGTAGAAACTGCAAGTGGATATTCAGAGAATTAAGGGGCCTATAGAGGAAAAAGGAGTATCTTCTAATAGAAACTATACAGAAGCATTCTGCGAAACTTCTTTCTGTTCTGTTCATTCAACTAACCGAGTTGAAGCTTACTTTTGATTGAGCAGTTCTGAAACACTCTTTCTGTACAAACTGCAAGTGGACATTCTGTGCGCTAAGGTGTCTGTAGGGGAAAAAGGAATATCTTCATATAATTACACAGAAGCATTCTGTGATACTTCTTCCTGTTCTGTACCTTCAACTAACAGAGTTCAACCTTACTTTTGAGTGAGCACTTCTGAAACACTCTTTCTGTAGAAACTGCAAGTGGACA
>NW_026660103.1:0-3245 GCF_009828535.3 Hylobates moloch | reverse complement strand
TTCACTGCAGCACTATCTACAATAGGAAAGACATGGAATCAACCTAAATGCCTATCAACGGATGACTGGATAAAGAATATATGCTAAATATACATCATGGTATACTATGCAGCCATAAAAAAGAATGAGATAATATCCTTTGAAGGAACATGGATGGAGCTTGAGGCCATTATACTTATACTTAGTGAGGGCTAAAGGATGAGAACACACGGACACCAAGAGGGCCACAACAAACACTGGGGCCTACTTGAAGGCAGAGTGTGGGAGGAGGAGAAGATCAGAAAAATAACTACTGGGTACTAGCCTTAGTACTTGGGTGATGAAATAATCTGTACAACAAACTCCTGTGACACAAGTTTGCCTATATAACAAACTTGCACATGTACCCCGTACTTATAATAAAACTTTTTTAATGTAGCCTTTTAAAACTATAAGATGTTTTTTGTAAGCCTTGTGGTAACCACAAAGCAAAGACAGCAATAGAGGAAGAAAAGAATGAAATGTCTACAAGTCAGCCAGAAAACAATAAACAAATGACAACAGTAAGTCCTCACATATTGATAATTACCTTGATTGTAAATGAGATTAAATTCTCCAATCAAAAGGCATAGAGTGGCTGAATGGCCAACAAAAAATACCCAGTCACACACTGCCTACAAGATACTAACTTCTCCTGTAAGGACCCACATAGAATAAAAGTGAAGGGATGGAAAAATATATTCATGTAAATAAAAACCAAAAGACAAAAATAGCTACATATATGTATAAAAAAAGAGTTTTAAGTAAAAAACTCCCTCCAGAGAGAAAGAAGGTCATTCGTGATAAAGGGGTAAATTCATCAAGGGGCTATACCAATTGTAAATGTATATGCACCCAACATCAGACCACCTAAATATATAAAACAAATATTAACAGATATGAAGAGAGAGATAGACTGTAATACAATAACAGTAGAAGAATTCAATATCCACTTTCAGCAATGGACAAATCTTTAAGAAAGAAAATAAATACCAAACACTGGACACATGTTACACCTTAGACCAAATGGACCTAGCAGATATACACAATGCAGTACATCCAATAGATGTACTGCATTGTGCAGAATATACATTCTTCTCAAGCACATAGAGAATATCTCCAGAATAAATAAAATGTTAAGCCATAAATAAGTCTTAGCAAATTTAAGAAGATGGAAATGGCATTAAATATCTTTTCTGACAATGGCATAAGTGTAGAAATAAATAACAGGAATTTTAGAAAATTCACAAATACATGGAAATTACACAGCATGCAACTGAACCACCAATGGAGAAACACAGAAATTATAAATCAAATTTTAAAATGTCTTGAGATAAATTTCACCTCTGCCACTTAACTAGTTTTGAGACATTAGGAATTAATATAATTTCTCTGAGTTCACCATCATCATCTGTAAAATGGGTATAACAATAGCACCACGTTTTATGTTGCTGTGAGGCAGAAATGAGGTAATTTATATAAATGACTTAAGCTGGTGCCTTATATATGGCAAGCTCTCAATAACTGTAAGCTATTTTCATTAGTGAAAGCAAGTCATGACACTGTAAAAGACTTTAACTAGTACCTGTATTTTTTTCTGGTATAAAAAGCTGACATTTAGGAAGCCCTATTTTTTTTTAGATTACCTTTACCAATAGATTTCTTGCAGATTCATATCCACAGTAGAAATAACTTATTTCTAGTTTTCAAAACATATTTTTAAACCTGTCCCTTAGAAGACTCATGTGTGATCCACACGAGGAAAACATACTTCCAAGTGCATTCTTTGTCTCAGGGCAAAAATATCATAAAATATGTAAACCAATTTGTAATCTCCTTATTTGCCACAATCTCATCTATTACGTTGTGTTGAGTTATTGCTCAAAATCTCCCTCTCCCTTAGGTAACATCCCCTCATTATCAGGAATAGGTAGTTCCTTCATACATTATTTCCATATCATAAATTACTCAGATAATTGTCATTACGATGATGCTTTAGATTTGTTTAGAGTCCACTGTTTTGATATGAAGAGTAACTGGCCTATATTCTTCCACAAACCTTGTAAAAATTATTTCATTACTGTTTGTGAAAGTTCATGGAATGATTGTGTAGCATTACCTCTTTAATAAACATTGAATGGAAAATTAGAAATGAAAACACTCCCTAAATTCACTCTTGATTTAATTGTTCATTAAAATAACCTCATATTGGATGTGTGTTTTACTCTTAAAAAATTGGCAAACTGCTAATACATCTCACTTAACTGGGCCAAGTCCATGTCTCATTTAACTTTGACTCCCTAGCACCAACTCATTTATTAAGAACAAATGTTTGTTGAATCGAATTAAACAGCCAAACAGCAGACAAATGAAAGTTGTGGTTAGTAAGATAGGCCGGACTCAAACACTGCTCTTGTGAAAAAGCATTTTTAATTACCTTGTTATTTTCTAGGATAAAATAATCATTTATAAAAATGATTATATATTTTCCATATTTAGAAAATAATAGTTCTGTGTTATGTTAATGTCTGCCTGGGAATAAAATAAGTATCTTATCAAATTCATTGGAATTATAAGAATATAAGTATACCCAAAAGTAGCAGTGAGGATACATTTAAATTAAAACAGCTGCAAGAGTTTATGGTTAGGTGTCGCTTCATGCTCAATATTGTTTGGGAAAAATGCAGTTTCAATTTATAGAATTACAACATGTATTTTAGGGCTGGAGAGAAGCTTCACATGTCCTTTACTGAACCCAGAGAGGAAGGCACTCCAACAGGATGGCCATCCAAAATTGAATAGTGACATAGAAAATGCTGAGGATCTCTACTGGAGGAAAGAGGTGGACTGTAACATGCTGCACGTTACTTGTATATTTATGTAACATCCCAGGACTTTATTATTAAAATACTGTTAAGTCATAAGTCATTTTTTTTCTCATAGCTCAGTGCCAGAATTTTGAGGAATTTCAGCATGATTTGGTGAGAAGAGAAACAGGTATGTTTTCCAAAAGAGTGAAGGCACTGACTGCTTTTGTCCAAAGGTTGTATTACTGACCAAAAATGAGCAATCTTGGAAAATCAAAAGGAAGAAATTTCCTGCTGATAAGATGAATATATAGGTAGAGGAAGGAAGGAGTATAAGCTATGTGGGAGCACTAAACCACCTCTCAACTTTAAGTATTAGATAAATATCAATGTCATCATTCTCAGAAACCATTCATTTAA
>NW_026660102.1:0-3245 GCF_009828535.3 Hylobates moloch | reverse complement strand
ACTAGTGAGAGATGTTAGTATTAGCAGAAACAGGAAGCCATGTGGGAGTATATGGAAATTTTTATTTCTTTCTGGTAAATTTTCCTTTAAATCTAAAGTGTCTTTCTTTCTTTTTTTTTTTGTTTGTTTGTTTTTCTTTTTTGGTACGAAGTCTTGCTCCGTCGCCAGGCTGGAGCGCAGTGGTGAAATCCCGGCTCACGGCAACCTCTGCCTCCCGGGTTCAAGCAATTCCCCTGCCTCAGTGTAATCCCGAGTAGCTGGGATTACAGGACCATGCAATCATGACCAGCTAACTTTTTGTAATTTAGTAGAGAAGGGGTTTTACCACATTGGCCAGGATGGTCTCGATCTCCTGACCTCATGATCCACGCACCTCAGCCTCCCAAAGTGGTGGGATTAGAGGCATGAGCCACAAAGTGCTGAAAAAATCTATTAATTAAAAAATGTGTATGTAGCCGTCTTTAATCTACCATGTCCATTAGCAGATAAATACTATAAGCAAAATAACAACAATGAAATAAACATAGAGTATATACTCTGATTCATTTAATAAAAATTTGAAAATAGACCAAATTACTCTATGATAAAAAAAATCTGTTACTATTGAGGATGGGGGTTAGTGTTTGGAAAAGGGCAGGAGAAGTATCACT
This sequence comes from Hylobates moloch, assembly GCF_009828535.3. Taxonomy (NCBI): domain Eukaryota; kingdom Metazoa; phylum Chordata; class Mammalia; order Primates; family Hylobatidae; genus Hylobates; species Hylobates moloch. The sequence continues at coordinate 2,595 of NW_026660102.1, read as the reverse complement.
ACTTTTAATAATGTTCTATTTTCATACATGGGCATAAGCAAATAATTGTGTTTCATTAATCAAGTTGTCCATATTTAATCATTGTATTTTTCTGCATGTATGATATGTCAATAAAATGTCTTAAATTACATACAGCAAAGATAGACAAAACCACAAGAAGACATACACAAATGTTAAACCTAGAGAGAAATTTGAATATAAGTAAGTCTCTGAATGACTGGTAGAACAAACAGAAAAATAATCAGGATGTAGAGGTTTGGAACAGCATGATTACAAAAATTGACATATCTGTCTTTTAATATAGGTAGAAACATAGTTAGATCAAAAAAGGGCTTGTCTTAGAGTATGATTTTGAAAATGGTGGAATCGAGTTTGAATCTAGTAACTACATATAAATAAATGTCTTAAAACTCCTCTGTTAGCTAATTAAGAAATATTATTGTAATAGATATTAGAAAATATTTTAGGGCTAAGGAAAAATTTCTTGCATTTGATATTCAATTACATACATATATACCTATAGGTATTTAAAATTTTCCGAAAGCATTGATATCTGTTTGCACTATGTGGTCTATAGAGTACACATACCAAACATGATTATAGCTCTTCTGCTATAAACTTCAAATGTCTAATTAATGCAAAAATCTAGAATGAGGAGAGTTCTTTGCAATTTTTTTTTTACTAAATAGAATATAGGAAAGATAGCTGCAAATATACCTGACGCACTTATCTGTGAGTATGGTGGTAGCCTTTTTATTTGTATTTTTTTTTAGAAAGGGTCTCACTTTGTCAGCCAAGATGGAGTGCGGTCATGTGAACAGAGCTCACTGAAGCCTTCACATACTGTGCTCAAGCGATTCTCCCACCTCAGCCTCCTGAGTGGCAGGGACTGCAGGTGCATGACACCATACTAGCTAATTTTTGTAGAGATGGGATTTCACCATGTTGCCCTGGCTGATCTCCAACTCCTAGACTCAAGAGATCGGGCCACCTTGGTCTCCCAAAGTGCTGGGATTATAGTTTTGAGGCACCACAATCAGCCCAGCCTTAAAAAAGGCTGAATAGAGATCTTTATCTATGTATATCTATATCTATATATAAAACAAATGTTTATTATGTAAAAATATGTATTATTAATATTTTATAAAAATTTTGTTCAAGGTAGAAATATATAAAGAGGGTGCATGTAGATCCTGGGTCATTGTGAAGTGGAGCTCAAGGCCTCTGATGAAATGCCCCTTGCATCTTTTGTCTGGGCTAGAATCCAAGAAGGGAAAGCAGCAGATGCACTGGTTCCCAGGTTCTTGGCATCCTACAGAGAGAAACATATTTGAGCTAGGGTAGCGTTAAACACCCTTGTTCTTACTCTCCTGTTTTATGTAGTGAGCAGAGACTAGCTTCATGAGAACAGACTGTGACAGTCAAGGCTGTCTGTTATTTTGTGCAGCATTAATTGAGAAATTCTAGCACCTGAAGACCTCTGGGACATTTGAGGGTAGGTGCAGGGGAGGAAAGGGAAGTTTGCATCCCTCCTGCTGTGGAGAGGACCCGTGGGAAGCACAGACCTTGTCCTAACTGAAGGTAGGTCCCGTTGCTAACCAGCTTCTCATCAGCCAACCCTGGATGGATTTCAATGTCTATTTACTAAATAATCCTTATTGCTTTTCTTCATATGGGCAAAGTATGGTTTACAGGGAATATTGTTCCTTTGAACACCCATCGTGCAAACCCCTTCCTGTGGTGGGAAAACAGGCTTCCATATATGTCTTATTGGGAAACATATAGGCAATTTCTATGTTTTTACTGCATCTATTTCATGGATATGGGAACTGAAGAGTGCCCATCAAAGGCTCACCTGATGATGGAAATTGATCTGAGAGCACGGAAGGACAGAATTCTATCTTTGTTCCTGGGCAGTGGTGGTTGAGGGATCATTCTGTGGCAGCTACAGCGGCAATGATGGAGGCAGAATGGAGGGCTCAGTACCAAGACAAGGAGAGACTTGGCCTCACAATGGCAGCATTGCAGGGGTGCGCTCTACAGAGCATTTGCTCACATGGTTTTGGGCACTGTCTCTAACTACATTGCTTCCCCAATAGGTTGACCAATTCTAAATAACTCCTTTTCTCTTTAAAAAAGCAAACTTCATTTGTATTGCTTCCAATTGTGAATGACACCAATTGGCCAGTTATCATTCAAATTCTCTGTTACTTAATCCTGCCTTTTCCTAACGTATGCAACTTCCCCTAAAAAATTGGACATTTTGTTGCTTACTCATTGTCTTTACACATTTTCAATGTTGCTTTATGCCCCCAATCTCTAACTACATTTTCAATGTTTTGCAAGTGGAGTCAATGTGTTCTTTATTTACATGAAGCTCAAAATAATGGTTATAGTAACTAGTACTTCATAATTAAGCAAAAAGTTCTTCTTGAAAAATGACAGAACTATACATAGAGATGACAACATGGAGAGATATTTCCTGAGATCACAAAGTTATGGTATGGCAGAACTAAAACTGTGAGTAGAGATTCTGTGTTCCCAATCATTATTTCTACCACCAGCTTTCTATTTTGATGTTAATAAAGTTCTTAT
>NW_026660101.1:0-3245 GCF_009828535.3 Hylobates moloch | reverse complement strand
CAAAGATGGGGAAAAAACAGAGCAGAAAAACTGGAAACTCTAAAAAGCAGAGCACCTCTCCTCCTCCAAAGGAACGCAGTTCCTCACCAGCAATGGAACAAAGCTGGATGGAGGATGACTTTGACGAGTTGAGAGAAGAAGGCTTCAGACGATCAAACTACTCTGAGCTACGGGAGGAAATTCAAAACAATAGCAAAGAAGTTAAAAACTTTGAAAAAAAATTAGAAGAATGGATAACTAGAATAACCAATGGAGAGAAGGGCTTAAAGGATATGGAGGAGCTGAAAGCCAAGTTTCGAGAACTACGTGAAGATTGCAGAAGCCTCAGTAGCAGATGCGATCAACTGGAAGAAAGGGTATCGCAGATGGAAGATGAAATGAATGAAATGAAGCGAGAAGGGAAGTCTAGAGAAAAAAGAATAAAAAGAAATGAACAAAGCCTCCAAGAAATTTGGGACTACGTGAAACGACCAAACCTACGTCTGATTGGTGTACCTGAAAATGACGGGGAGAATGGAACCAAGTTGGAAAACACTCTGCAAGATATTATCCAGGAGAACTTCCCCAATCTAGCAAGGCAGGCCAACATTCAGATTCAGGAAATACAGAGAACGCCACAAAGATACTCCTCGAGAAGAGCAACTCCAAGACACATAATTGTCAAATTCACCAAAGTTGAAATGAAGGAAAAAATGTTAAGGGCAGCCAGAGAGAAAGGTCGGGTTACCCACAAAGGGAAGCCCATCAGGCTAACAGCTGATCTCTCGGCAGAAACTCTACAAGCCAGAAGAGAGTGGGGGCCGATATTCAACATTCTTAAAGAAAAGAATTTTCAACCCAGAATTTCCTATCCAGCCAAACTAAGCTTCATAAGTGAAGGAGAAATAAAATACTTTACAGACAAGCAAACGCTGAGTGATTTTGTCACCACCAGGCCTGCCCTAAAAGAGCTCCTGAAGGAAGCACTAAACATGGAAAGGAACAACCGGTACCAGCCACTGCAAAAACATGCCAAATTGTAAAGACCATCGAGGCTAGGAAGAAACTGCATCAACTAATGAGCAAAATAACCAACTAACATCATAATGACAGGATCAGATTCACACATAACAATATTAACGTTAAATGTAAATGGGCTAAATGCTCCAATTAAAAGACACAGACTGGCAAACTGGATAAGGAGTCAGGACCCATCAGTGTGCTGTATTCAGGAAACCCATCTCACGTGCAGAGACACACATAGACTCAAAATAAAGGGATGGAGGAAGATCTATCAAGCAAATGGAAAACAAAAAAAGGCAGGGGTTGCAATCCTAGTCTCTGATAAAATAGACTTTAAACCAACAAAGATCAAAAGAGACAAAGAAGGCCATTACATAATGGTAAAGGGATCAATTCAACAAGAAGAGCTAACTATCCTAAATATATATGCACCCAACACAGGAGCACCCAGATTCATAAAGCAAGTCCTGAGTGACCTACAAAGGGACTTAAACTCCCACACAATTATAATGGGAGATTTTAACACCCCACTGTCAACATTAGACAGATCATCTAGACAGAAAGTTAACAAGGATATCCAGGAATTGAACTCAGCTCTAAACAAAGTGGACCTAATAGACATCTACAGAACTCTCCACCCCAAATCAACAGAATATACATTTTTTTCAGCACCACACCACACCTATTCCAAAATTGACCACATAGTTGGAAGTAAAGCTCTCTTCAGCAAATGTAAAAGAACAGAAATTATAACAAACTGTCTCTCAGACCACAGTGCAATCAAACTAGAACTCAGGATTAAGAAACTCACTCAAAACCGCTCAACTACATGGAAACTGAACAACCTGCTCCTGAATGACTATTGGGTACATAATGAAATGAAGGCAGAAATAAAGATGTTCTTTGAAACCAACGAGAACAAAGACACAACCTACCAGAATCTCTGGGACACATTCAAAGCAGTGTGTAGAGGGAAATTTATAGCACTAAATGCCCACAAGAGAAAACAGGAAAGATCCAAAATTGACACCCTAACATCACAATTAAAAGAACTAGAAAAGCAAGAGCAAACACATTCAAAAGCTAGCAGAAGGCTAGAAATAACTAAAATCAGAGCAGAACTGAAGGAAATAGAGACACAAAAAACCCTTCAAAAAATTAATGAATCCAGGAGCTGGTTTTTTGAGAAGATCAACAAAATTGATAGACCGCTAGCAAGACTAATAAAGAAGAAAAGAGAGAAGAATCAAATAGATGCAATAAAAAATGAAAAAGGGGATATCACCACCGATCCCACAGAAATACAATCTACCATCAGAGAATACTACAAACACCTCTATGCAAATAAACTAGAAAATCTAGAAGAAATGAATAAATTCCTCGACAAATACACCCTCCCAAGACTAAATCAGGAAGAAGTCGAATCTCTGAATAGACCAATAACAGGTTCTGAAATTGTGGCAATAATCAATAGCTTACCAACCAAAAAGAGTCCAGGACCTGATGGATTCACAGCTGAATTCTACCAGAGGTACAAGGAGGAACTGGTACCATTCCTTCTGAAACTATTCCAATTGATAGAAAAAGAGGGAATCCTCCCTAACACATTTTATGAAGTCAGCATCATCCTGATACCAAAGCCTGGCAGAGACATAACCAAAAAAGAGAATTTCAGACCAATATCCTTGATGAACATTGATGCAAAAATCCTCAATAAAATACTGGCAAACCGAATCCAGCAGCACATCAAAAAGCTTATCCACCATAATCAAGTGGGTTTCATCCCTGGGATGCAAGGCTGGTTCAACATAGGCAAATCAATAAACATAATCCAGCATAGAAATAGAACCAAAGACAAAAACCACATGATTATGTCAATAGATGCAGAAAAGGCCTTTGACAAAATTCAACAACCCTTCATGCTAAAAACTCTCAATAAATTAGGTATTGATGGGACGTATCTCAAAATAATAAGAGCTATCTACGACAAACCCACAGCCAATATCATACTGAATGGGCAAAAACTGGAAGCATTCCCTCTGAAAACTGGCACAAGACAGGGATGCCCTCTCTCACTGCTCCTATTCAACATAGTGCTGGAAGTTCTGGCCAGAGCAATCAGGCAGGAGAAGGAAATAAAGGGTATTCAATTAGGAAAAGAGGAAGTCAAATTGTCCCTGTTTGCAGATGACATGATTGTATATCTAGAAAATCCCATTGTCTCAGCCCAAAATCTCCTTAAG
>NW_026660100.1:0-3246 GCF_009828535.3 Hylobates moloch | reverse complement strand
AAATGAATGACAAGGGACACTAAGCAATATAAAATTATTAAATGATAAAATCTACTTATTATTAAAAGCATATTTAAAATGTTGTTATAATATTCACATGGTTAAATGCAACCTTTTAAAAAATAATACACATATTCCATATGATCTCCAGAGAACATAATCATGGAAATTTACATTTATAGTGATATAAGGAAGGGGTTTACTAAACCATAATTATATTATTCCGTTTATGCTGATCCTGCAAATGTTTACTTTTTGACTTAAATTTAAGATTTATGTTAGAAATGCATATAATAAATTCTGCACTGTCTACCATGGCAGCCACTGGTTATATGTAGCTATTTATATTTAAATTTACATTAATCAAAAATTATTAAAATTTTAAATTTAATTTCTGCATCACACTAGTCACATTTCAAGTGCTCAATAGCCAGAAATCCATCATCTTAGACAGTTCTATTGTGCAATGCTGCTGTGTATATTAGTAATAGATAGTGATATGAGACATATGCATATATTTGAAAGCTTTGAGAACTTCAAGAGAATTTACATTTTCCCGCTTGTAGAACTCGATTTTCACAGAAAAGACACTTCTAAACACCGAAGACCAGTCTTATCTGATTATGCAACACTTCTACCAGCAATTCTAATTAGGACCAGAAAATGTTAAATTAAGACTTTTCTACTTCATACGTTTTCTAAAATAGCTTTCCTAAGTTCATTGACATCAAACTAATGACATGGCTGAAGAGTACAAAAGGAAAATAATTATGTATAATTTTTCTGATTGCCTAATCATCATCATTATTACTTACTTAGTTTTAACTTCATTTAAAAATTTAGGAGTGAGGATGGTGGATCATCAGTGAGGATTCTCCAGAGAACCTGAGCCAATAGATTAGATATAGATATATTTATCTTTCTATATTTATATCTGATATTTGTTTATATACATATCTATATTTATACTTGCACCTATATTTATATCTCTGTATATTAATATCCATCTATAGATAAAATTTATTTTTAAGTGATTATCGCACTCAATTTGGGGAGCAGGCAAGTGTGAAAGCTGTAACAAGTTCAACAGGTTAGAAACTTAGGAGGGAGTTGATTTTGCAGTCTTTAGGCAGATTTTCTTCCTCTCTAAAAAAGCTGAGATTTTGCCCTTAAGGCCTTCAACCACTGGGTGAGGCCTACCCACATTATCAAGGGTGATATTCTTTACTTAAACCCAATGGATTGTAGATGTTAGTAAATCTACAAAATGCTGTCACAGCAACACCTACATTAGTGTTTAATTAAATAACAGTGCCTGCCCAAGTTCACACATAAAATTAACCATCACAGATGATAAAGAAATAATCTGAATTTGCTGAAATGGGACTCGGATAGGAGGGAGGGTTCTTTCCATGATCAAAATGTGTCCATTTCCTTCAGTTTCCATCTACCACTTTAGACATGGGTGGAAGACTAAGCAACCCATATTATGACAAGAGTTTCTTCATCAATGTGATTAAATAAGTAAATTGTAAGGACCTCCCTTCTTTGGACAAGTGGATTGGAGAATGATCTGCAGTCTCCTGCCTTTATCCTAGGGCAGTTTCCAATAGAGTGGTCAATTTTGATTTATTATCCTTTGTCAAAACTCACTGAAAATAATAGTACATACCTGTGTCCTGCCCTCACTCCTTCCAGCTTGATACGTGATTCCTATGATAATTAAACTTTTTTTTTCTCAGCTTTCTTTCTTTTTCTCCATCGTCCTAACTTGGATTTGTTTCAAGAGTTTAACTATGGATCTACATTATGAATAAAATATTTTAACTGTTTGTCCAAAATAAATATTTTAGATTAAAGATTGCCATTTTGCATATTTAAAACTATTCCAAATTAAGACAAAATATTGGGAAAATATTATGATAACAATTCATGCTGGATATGCCTCATACATTATATATTTCTCTTTGGCATTCACTTAGTATTTATTTCTGGTTGTAGAATAAAGCAAGAGAGAAGCTGAACATTCTTGCACATTTAAATCTCAAATCAAACATACATGGCCTTTCCCCCCAAAAGCTTTGTGTGATATGCCTCTGAATGCAAATGTGATAATGTTAAATAATGTACTTTTTGATAAGATTCTATAGTAATATGAAGAATCATACATCCACAGGATTCTAGATTACATGCTTTGAAAATTCCAAATAAGAATGTTCAAATTTATAACCCAGCACAGCAATTACAGTTGCATTATAAAATAAAAGATGGACAGTGAATCAATACAAGGTGGTAATCAGTCACTGAGAAGGCTCTTGTTGACATCATAAAACATGGAGAAATAGCTTGAACGGCTTTTGTATGATGGGAGACTCCCAAGAGTGATTTACAGCCACTCACCTTATCAACTGCTGCACTTGATATATAAAAGAAATGTTTTCTACCCTTTCCAATAGCCTTCCCTGACAATTTTTCTTTTTTACCTAAAGGGAAGTGAGGGGATTTCGATGAAAATTCACTTCAAAGCTGTTTATCATGAGATGATAGTGTTTATTTATTCAACAAATATTTGTCAAGGAGCCAAGGACCCTGCTAGTTGCTAGAGATACAGAGATAAGTGCCATAGAGTCCTGCCCTCAAGGAGTTTACAGTGCTTTGAGTGCAGTTGTCATTATTTTGTATCAAAGCGCCACTTAGAAGGAATTTACAGCAGCCATCCAATGTGATCCCTGTATAACCATAACTAAAATATTCTGGATAGATTTTTTAAATGAACTTTTTATTTCAGAATAATTTTAGATTTATAGACGTTTAAAAGTTAGTACAGAGAGATGATGACTAATTTTATTTGTCAACTTGACTGGGCCACAGGGTGCCTAGACATTTGGTAAAACATTATTCTGCATGTGTTTGTGAAGCTGTTTCTTGATGAGATTGACACTGAAATCAGTAGACTGCATAAGGCAAATTGCCCTCCATAATGTCAGTTAGCCCCATTCAATCAGTTGAAGTCTTGAACAAAAAAAAGGCTGCACCAACCTGACCAACATGGTGAAACCCTGTCTCTACTAAAAATACAAAAATTAGCGGGGCGTGGTGGTGGGGGCCTGTATCCCAGCTACTCAGGAGGCTGAGGCAGGAGAATCGCTTGAACCCACGAGGCAGAGGTTGCAGTGAGTCAAGATCGTGCCATTGCACTCCAGCCTGGGCAACAGAGCGAGATTCTGTCTCAAAAAAAAAAAAAAG
>NW_026660099.1:0-3246 GCF_009828535.3 Hylobates moloch | reverse complement strand
GTCTTATGCATCTCTCCCATTTGGCTGTTCCTACATTGTATCCTTTCTAATAAAACTGTATGTATACTGCTTCCCTGAGTTCCGTGCATCATTCTAACGAATTATTGAACTGTGGCAACCCCCAAATTTGTAGTCTTGTGGCAGAAGTGTGGGAAAACCCACCTGGGAAACCCACCTGCAACTGGCACGTGAAGTGAGGGCAGTCTTATGGGTCTGAACTCTGAACTTGTGGGGTCCTGGTAGTGTCAGAATTGAATTTGAATTGAATTGTAGGAGACCCAGATGGTGTCTATCTTGCATATCGACTCTAGGCTTCTCATTTTATAAATTTAATCTGATCATTTCACTACCCTGCTTAAATAAATAAACACAGGATTTTCCACAATGCATAGAAAAACTCATCTCGTTTTATATACATATAGTTCTTCATATTTAACTTAATTCCTATTCCAATTAAATAATTATATTTTTCTACTATAGCCCTTCTTGATTGACATCTTGAAATAGCCTTCTAGTCATAACTTCCTCTACACTAATAATGTTCTCAGTAGAAAATCATATTTATGAAAGGCATTTATTTCACCAATGTAGATAATACTATTTAAAGGCTATATATAACTATAATAATGTAACTTGAGTATTATTAAACAGAAAAAAGTCCCTACGAATGTGGCTTGAATAATTTTTAAATGGCTTTTAAACTATGTAAGCCATTTTTTAAAAATTATGAAAAGGTAGGAAGCTATCAGTTAAAATTTAAATGTGATACCTTAAAATGCTTTTTAGTTTCCATCTACAAAAAAAGGATGTTAGATAAAAACGATTTTTAAGGACTCTCTAGTTTTAAAATTCTATGATTTAATCGTGTGATCTACTTCTTTAATATTTAATCTTCTGTCATACAGCCTTTGTAGTATATTTTTAATTCTATAGTTCAATAGAAGTATAATTTGTTGGTGGTTAAGACAAATTCATATGAAATAACTTGAAAATCTATTTTAAAAACAATCAGTGAAAGTAAATTTTGGATTTCTTCAAATTAAATCTAAAAATCCATCACTATACTTGCTTTTTATTTTATTTGCTACTTTACTTAACAGTGAATCTATCATATCAACATAGTCATCATGATCCAAGCTGCAAATAATAGAGAGTGTCAGTGTCAATTTTGCTTTCTCACACTTGCTTCCCTTCACTTCATCTGATTTTAATAATCCCTGTCAAACCACAAACAGTCCAAATTACCTTCATGACACAGAAGCTTTCAAGGAGCAGACAGAATCTCAACTTTCATTTAGCAACTACAAAAGAAAGCTGTCCAGCTGGACAAATATTATTTCCACACTTGACAATCTCTACAGTTAAGCATGCATTTTAATTTTAACTAAACCTGCCAGGAGTTTGATATGAGCTCCTTGTTTTGTGTAGATTGACTCACAGGATTATCAGACCAATGACTGTAATTGAGAGGAAAGAACCTAGCATTTATTTACTAACAGATGAATCACATACCAAAGCTGAGGGATCAAAATGAACATGTAAGAGATAGTATGTAAGTATAGACTGCAGAGGAGAAACTACTTAAATTAAGTGCTTTAACTATTAAATTTCAAATATCTAGAACACATTCTTGATGTAATTCTGAAAAGTAACAGCTAATAAGTCAAATCATAAAACAGTTAAAATTTTACCCATAGACACTATTGAGAAACAGGTTCTAAAATGAAATCTAAAGAGATTTTAAAAGGTGTTTTGAGCTGGGCACGGTAGCTCACACCTGTAATCCCAGCACTTTGGGAGGCCGAGGCAGGCGTATCACGAGGTCAGATCGAGACCGTCCTGGCTAACAAGGTGAAACCCTGTCTCCACTAAAAATGCAAAAAAAATAAAAAATAAAAATAAAAAAAATTAGCCGAGCGTGGTGGCGGGCACCTGTAGTCCCAGCTACTCCGGAGGCTGAGGCCAGGGAATGGCGTGAACCCGGGAGGTGGAGCTTGCAGTGAGCCGCGATCGCACCACTGCACTCCAGCCTGGGCAACAGAGTGAGACTCCATCTCAAAAAAAAAAAAAAAGATGTTTTGGATTCACTCAACTTCAAAGTCAGATTTCTAGAAAAGTTCTATATGTCAATTATAGTGAAACTGACGTTCTTGACAAGTTATCAAAGTCCACTCAATATAAATCAATATGCCCTTGTACACACAATGTAAAACTAAAAAAAAGTTCACAGTAAAAATAAATAATAAGTTGTAGAGAAATATTAGAATAAAAGTTACAGTGTAAAACTATAACAATGACAATTGTATCTTTGAAGTTTAATTTATTAAAGTTAAATCTAAAACTTTCCAACTTTAAAACATTTCTGTGAGCATTGCCTTTTTTATTATTTTTTTATGTTTTTTGAGACAGAGTTTCACTGTTTCGCCCAGGCTGGGGTGCAATGGTGCGATCTCGGCTCACTGCAACCTCCACCTCCCGAGTTCCAGCAATTCTCCTGACTCTGCCTCCTGAGTAGGTGGGATTATAGGCGCCTGCCACCATGCCCAGCTAATTTTTGCATTTTTAGTAGAGATGGGGTTTCACCATGTTGGCAAGGCTGATCTCAAACTCCTGACCTCAAGTGACCCACCACCTCAGCCTCCCAAAGTGCTGGGATTACAGGCACGAGCCATAGTGCCTGCCCTGAGCATTTCCTTTATAAGCTAGGCCTGAATTCCTCCTGAAGTTATCAGAACCTCAAAATTATCTGATGTCAGTCTTCCCTCCAACCTGCTACACTTGACACTAGTTCCAGCTTTCTTTCTTCCCCAAAGGCTAATCCATTGGCTCTCAGAGCACTGTTTTTCTACCACTTCTATCTTGAATACCATAACTCAGGTTCCTTTACCAGCTCTTTTTCTTTCTATTCCCCCCCTTTTTTTTTGCAGACAAGGTCTCATTCTGTCACCCAGGCTGGAATGTGGTGGCATGATCATAGCCTACTGCAGCCTTGACCTCCTGGGCTCACGGGATCCTCCCACCTCAGCCTCCCAAGTAGCTATGACTACTGGCATGAGCCACCATGCCTAATTTTTGAATTTGTGTGTGTGTGTGTGACAGAGATGAGGTGTCGACTACTGGCATGAGCCACCATGCCTAATTTTTGAATATGTGTGTGTGTGCGTGTGTGTGATGGAGATGAGGTATCCCTACGTTGCCCAGACTGGTCTCTAACTTCTGGCTTCAAGCGAACCTCTTGCTTCAGCC
>NW_026660098.1:0-3246 GCF_009828535.3 Hylobates moloch | reverse complement strand
GGCTGAAGCAAGAGGTTCGCTTGAAGCCAGAAGTTAGAGACCAGTCTGGGCAACGTAGGGATACCTCATCTCCATCACACACACGCACATACACACATATTCAAAAATTAGGCATGGTGGCTCATGCCAGTAGTCAACACCTCATCTCTATCACACACACACACACAAATTCAAAAATTAGGCATGGTGGCTCATGCCGGTAGTCATAGCTACTTGGGAGGCTGAGGTGGGAGGATCCCGTGAGCCCAGGAGGTCAAGGCTGCAGTAGGCTATGATCATGCCACCACATTCCAGCCTGGGTGACAGAATGAGACCTTGTCTGCAAAAAAAAAGGGGGGGAATAGAAAGAAAAAGAGCTGGTAAAGGAACCTGAGTTATGGTATTCAAGATAGAAGTGGTAGAAAAACAGTGCTCTGAGAGCCAATGGATTAGCCTTTGGGGAAGAAAGAAAGCTGGAACTAGTGTCAAGTGTAGCAGGTTGGAGGGAAGACTGACATCAGATAATTTTGAGGTTCTGATAACTTCAGGAGGAATTCAGGCCTAGCTTATAAAGGAAATGCTCAGGGCAGGCACTATGGCTCGTGCCTGTAATCCCAGCACTTTGGGAGGCTGAGGTGGTGGGTCACTTGAGGTCAGGAGTTTGAGATCAGCCTTGCCAACATGGTGAAACCCCATCTCTACTAAAAATGCAAAAATTAGCTGGGCATGGTGGCAGGCGCCTATAATCCCACCTACTCAGGAGGCAGAGTCAGGAGAATTGCTGGAACTCGGGAGGTGGAGGTTGCAGTGAGCCGAGATCGCACCATTGCACCCCAGCCTGGGCGAAACAGTGAAACTCTGTCTCAAAAAACATAAAAAAATAATAAAAAAGGCAATGCTCACAGAAATGTTTTAAAGTTGGAAAGTTTTAGATTTAACTTTAATAAATTAAACTTCAAAGATACAATTGTCATTGTTATAGTTTTACACTGTAACTTTTATTCTAATATTTCTCTACAACTTATTATTTATTTTTACTGTGAACTTTTTTTTAGTTTTACATTGTGTGTACAAGGGCATATTGATTTATATTGAGTGGACTTTGATAACTTGTCAAGAACGTCAGTTTCACTATAATTGACATATAGAACTTTTCTAGAAATCTGACTTTGAAGTTGAGTGAATCCAAAACATCTTTTTTTTTTTTTTTGAGATGGAGTCTCACTCTGTTGCCCAGGCTGGAGTGCAGTGGTGCGATCGCGGCTCACTGCAAGCTCCACCTCCCGGGTTCACGCCATTCCCTGGCCTCAGCCTCCGGAGTAGCTGGGACTACAGGTGCCCGCCACCACGCTCGGCTAATTTTTTTTATTTTTATTTTTTATTTTTTTTGCATTTTTAGTGGAGACAGGGTTTCACCTTGTTAGCCAGGACGGTCTCGATCTGACCTCGTGATACGCCTGCCTCGGCCTCCCAAAGTGCTGGGATTACAGGTGTGAGCTACCGTGCCCAGCTCAAAACACCTTTTAAAATCTCTTTAGATTTCATTTTAGAACCTGTTTCTCAATAGTGTCTATGGGTAAAATTTTAACTGTTTTATGATTTGACTTATTAGCTGTTACTTTTCAGAATTACATCAAGAATGTGTTCTAGATATTTGAAATTTAATAGTTAAAGCACTTAATTTAAGTAGTTTCTCCTCTGCAGTCTATACTTACATACTATCTCTTACATGTTCATTTTGATCCCTCAGCTTTGGTATGTGATTCATCTGTTAGTAAATAAATGCTAGGTTCTTTCCTCTCAATTACAGTCATTGGTCTGATAATCCTGTGAGTCAATCTACACAAAACAAGGAGCTCATATCAAACTCCTGGCAGGTTTAGTTAAAATTAAAATGCATGCTTAACTGTAGAGATTGTCAAGTGTGGAAATAATATTTGTCCAGCTGGACAGCTTTCTTTTGTAGTTGCTAAATGAAAGTTGAGATTCTGTCTGCTCCTTGAAAGCTTCTGTGTCATGAAGGTAATTTGGACTGTTTGTGGTTTGACAGGGATTATTAAAATCAGATGAAGTGAAGGGAAGCAAGTGTGAGAAAGCAAAATTGACACTGACACTCTCTATTATTTGCAGCTTGGATCATGATGACTATGTTGATATGATAGATTCACTGTTAAGTAAAGTAGCAAATAAAATAAAAAGCAAGTATAGTGATGGATTTTTAGATTTAATTTGAAGAAATCCAAAATTTACTTTCACTGATTGTTTTTAAAATAGATTTTCAAGTTATTTCATATGAATTTGTCTTAACCACCAACAAATTATACTTCTATTGAACTATAGAATTAAAAATATACTACAAAGGCTGTATGACAGAAGATTAAATATTAAAGAAGTAGATCACACGATTAAATCATAGAATTTTAAAACTAGAGAGTCCTTAAAAATCGTTTTTATCTAACATCCTTTTTTTGTAGATGGAAACTAAAAAGCATTTTAAGGTATCACATTTAAATTTTAACTGATAGCTTCCTACCTTTTCATAATTTTTAAAAAATGGCTTACATAGTTTAAAAGCCATTTAAAAATTATTCAAGCCACATTCGTAGGGACTTTTTTCTGTTTAATAATACTCAAGTTACATTATTATAGTTATATATAGCCTTTAAATAGTATTATCTACATTGGTGAAATAAATGCCTTTCATAAATATGATTTTCTACTGAGAACATTATTAGTGTAGAGGAAGTTATGACTAGAAGGCTATTTCAAGATGTCAATCAAGAAGGGCTATAGTAGAAAAATATAATTATTTAATTGGAATAGGAATTAAGTTAAATATGAAGAACTATATGTATATAAAACGAGATGAGTTTTTCTATGCATTGTGGAAAATCCTGTGTTTATTTATTTAAGCAGGGTAGTGAAATGATCAGATTAAATTTATAAAATGAGAAGCCTAGAGTCGATATGCAAGATAGACACCATCTGGGTCTCCTACAATTCAATTCAAATTCAATTCTGACACTACCAGGACCCCACAAGTTCAGAGTTCAGACCCATAAGACTGCCCTCACTTCACGTGCCAGTTGCAGGTGGGTTTCCCAGGTGGGTTTTCCCACACTTCTGCCACAAGACTACAAATTTGGGGGTTGCCACAGTTCAATAATTCGTTAGAATGATGCACGGAACTCAGGGAAGCAGTATACATACAGTTTTATTAGAAAGGATACAATGTAGGAACAGCCAAATGGGAGAGATGCATAAGAC
>NW_026660097.1:0-3246 GCF_009828535.3 Hylobates moloch | reverse complement strand
AGGAATGCAATTGATTGGAGTGGAGTGGTGTGGAGTGTAGTGTAGTGGAGTGGATTGGAGTGGACTGGAATGGAGTGGAAAGGAATGGGATGGAATGGAGTGGAGTGGAGTGAAGTGTAGTGGAATGGATTGGAATGGAATGGAGTGGAGTGGAGTGGAATGGAATGGAATGGAATGCAACGAAAAGGAATGGAATGATGTAATGGAATGTGAGCTTAGTTTGTGCCACTGCATGCCAGACAGGGTGACAGATAGAGATCATGTCGAAAGAAAGAAATGGAATGGAATGGAGTAAAATGGAATGAAATGGAGTGGAGTGGAATGAAGTGGAATGCAGTGGAATGGAATTGGATGGCATGAACTGGAAGGGAGTGGAGTGAAGTGGGGTGGAGTGTAGTGGAGTGGAATGACGTGGAATGGAATGGGACTGAATGAAGTGGAGAGGAGAGAGAATGAGCGCATTGGAGTGGAGTGGAATGGAATGGGATGGAATGGAATGGAATGGAATGGGATGGAATGGGATGCATTGGAAAGAATGGAATGGAATGGAAAGAATGGACTTGAATGGAATGGAATGCAATCAAATGGAATGCAATGGAATGGAACGGTGAAAGGAAATGTGAGTTGAGATTATGCCACTGCACCCCAGCATGGGTGACAGCGTGAGATCCTGTCGAAAGACAGGAATAGAAAGGAATGGATTGGAATGGATTGGAATGGAATGGACTGGAGTGGAGTGGAATGCAGTGGAATGGAATGGGATGGAATGGGATGCAGTGGCATGGAGTGGAGTGGAGTGGAGTGGAGTGGAGTGGAGTGGACTGGAGTGGAATAGAATGGAAAGGAGTGGAGTGGAGTGGTGTGGAATGGAATGGAATGGAAAAAAGTGGAATGGAATGTAATGGTGAAAGGAAATGTGAGCTGTGATTGTACCAGTGCACTCCAGTCTGGGCGACAGAGTGAGATTCTGTCGCAAGAAAGCCGTGGAATGACATGGAGTGGAATGCAATGGAATGGAATGGAGTGTAGTGCAGTGGAGTGGCCTGGAGTGGAATGGAGAGGAATCGAATTTGATTGAGTGGAATGTAATGGAGTGGAGTATATTGGAGACTAGTGGATTTGAGTGGAACGGAGAGGAATGGATTAGGATGGAATGGAATGGAGTGCAGTGCATTGGAGTCGAATGTAATGGAGTGTAATGGAATGGAATGCAATGGAATGGAGTGGAGTGGAGTGGAATGGAGTTTAGTGGGGTGGAGTGGAATGGATTGGAGTTGAGTGGAGTGGAGTGCATTGGAATGGAAAGGAATGGAATGGTGAAATGAAAACAGAACTGAGATTGTGCCACCGCATTCCAGCCTGGGTGACAGAGTGAGATCCATTTGAAATAAAGCAATGGTATGGTATGGAGTGGAATGGAATGGAAGGGAAAGGAATGGAATGGAGTGGAGTGGAGTTGAGTGGAGTGGAGTGGAATTGGATGGAAGACAATGGAAGGGAGTAAAGTGGAGTGGAGTTTGGTGGAGAGGAGTGGAATGGAATGGAATAGAATGGAATGGAATGGAGCATAGTGTGGTGGAGTGGAGCAGAGTGGAATGGAGTGGAAGGGAATGCACTGGAGTGGAGTGGACTAGAATGGAGTGAGTGGATTGGAGTGGAGTGGAGTGGAGTAGAATGGAAAGGAATTGAATGCAATGGTGAATGGTATTAGGAGCTGTGATTGTTTCACTGTACTCCAGCCTGGGTGACAGAGTGAAATACTGTGGAAAGAAAGGAATGGATGGAACGGAATGGATGGAATGGAATGGAATGGAGTGGAATGGAATGGAATGCAATGGAATGGAATTTAACGCAATGGGAAGGAACGGAATGGAGTGGAGTGGAATTTAAGGGAATGGAATGGAATGGAATGGAACGGAATGGAATGGAATGGAACGGAAAGGAATGGAAAGGAATGGGATGGAATGGAATGGAATGGAATGGAATGGAATGGAATGGAATGGTGTGCAGTATATTGCAGTGGAGTTGAGTTAGTGGAGAGGAATGGAATGGAAGGGAGAGGAATGGAATGGAATGCAATGGACAGGAATGGAATGGAATGCAATAGAATGGAAAGGAATGGAATGGAAGGTAGTGGAATGGAACGGAATGCAATGGAAAGGAATGGATTGGAATGCAATGCAATGGAATGGAATGGAATGGAATGGGATGGAATGGAATGGAATGGAATGGAATGGAGAGGAGGGCAATTTAGTGGAATGGAGTAGAAATTAAGGTTGAGGAGTAGAGTGGAATGGAATGGAAAGGAATGGTAATCAATGGAGTGATGTGGAGTGGAATGGGTAGGAATGGAATGCAGTAGAGTGGAGTAGAATGGATTTGAGTGGAATGAAATCGAATGGAAAGCAAAGGAAAGCAATGGATAAGAATGGGGTGGTTTGGAATGGAGTAGAGTGGAGTGGAATGGAATGGAAAGGAATGTAATGGAAAGCAATGGAAGGGAATGGAATGGAATGCCGTGGAATGAAGAATAGTATAGTGGAATGGAGAATAAGGGAATGGAGTGGAGTGGAGTGAATAGGAGTGGAGTGGACTGGAGTGGAGTGGAGTGGAATGGAGAGGAATGGAATGGAATGCGATGGAATGGAATGGAATGGAATGGAAAGGAGTGGGGTGGAGTGCAGTGTAGTGGAATGGAATAGAAAAAAATGTACTGCAGTGGAATGCGGGGGAATGGAATAGTATGGAATGGAAAAGAGTGGAGTAGAGTGGAGTGGAATGGGAAGGAAAAGAATGGAGTGTAGTGGAGAGGAGTGGAGTGGAGTTGAGTAGAGTGGATTCGAGTGGAATGGGAAGGAAAGGAATGGAGTGGAGTGGAGAGGAGTGGAGTGCAGTTGAGTAGAGTGGATTCAAGTGGAATGGAATGGAATAGAATGGAATGGAATGAAAGCAGTGGATTGGAGTGGAGTGGAGAAGAGAGGAAGCTAATGGAATGGAAGGGATTGGAATGGAAGGAATGGTATGAAATGGAATGGAATGCAGTGGAGTGGAGATCAGTATAGTGGAATGGAGTAGAAATGAATGGAGTGGAGGGGAGTGGAATGGAGTCGATGGGAGTGGAGTGGAATGGGAAAAAATGAAAAGGAATGGAGTGGAGTGGAGTGCAGGGGAGATGAGCAGATTCAAGTGGGATGGTATAGAATGGAATGGAATGGAATGGAATGGAATGGAATGGAATGGAATGGA
>NW_026660096.1:0-3246 GCF_009828535.3 Hylobates moloch | reverse complement strand
AGGAATGCAATTGATTGGAGTGGAGTGGTGTGGAGTGTAGTGTAGTGTAGTGGATTGGAGTGGACTGGAATGGAGTGGAAAGGAATGGGATGGAATGGAGTGGAGTGGAGTGAAGTGTAGTGGAATGGATTGGAATGGAATGGAGTGGAGTGGAGTGGAATGGAATGGAATGGAATGCAACGAAAAGGAATGGAATGATGTAATGGAATGTGAGCTTAGTTTGTGCCACTGCATGCCAGACAGGGTGACAGATAGAGATCATGTCGAAAGAAAGAAATGGAATGGAATGGAGTAAAATGGAATGAAATGGAGTGGAGTGGAATGAAGTGGAATGCAGTGGAATGGAATTGGATGGCATGAACTGGAAGGGAGTGGAGTGAAGTGGGGTGGAGTGTAGTGGAGTGGAATGACGTGGAATGGAATGGGACTGAATGAAGTGGAGAGGAGAGAGAATGAGCGCATTGGAGTGGAGTGGAATGGAATGGGATGGAATGGAATGGAATGGAATGGGATGGAATGGGATGCATTGGAAAGAATGGAATGGAATGGAAAGAATGGACTTGAATGGAATGGAATGCAATCAAATGGAATGCAATGGAATGGAACGGTGAAAGGAAATGTGAGTTGAGATTATGCCACTGCACCCCAGCATGGGTGACAGCGTGAGATCCTGTCGAAAGACAGGAATAGAAAGGAATGGATTGGAATGGATTGGAATGGAATGGACTGGAGTGGAGTGGAATGCAGTGGAATGGAATGGGATGGAATGGGATGCAGTGGCATGGAGTGGAGTGGAGTGGAGTGGAGTGGAGTGGAGTGGACTGGAGTGGAATAGAATGGAAAGGAGTGGAGTGGAGTGGTGTGGAATGGAATGGAATGGAAAAAAGTGGAATGGAATGTAATGGTGAAAGGAAATGTGAGCTGTGATTGTACCAGTGCACTCCAGTCTGGGCGACAGAGTGAGATTCTGTCGCAAGAAAGCCGTGGAATGACATGGAGTGGAATGCAATGGAATGGAATGGAGTGTAGTGCAGTGGAGTGGCCTGGAGTGGAATGGAGAGGAATCGAATTTGATTGAGTGGAATGTAATGGAGTGGAGTATATTGGAGACTAGTGGATTTGAGTGGAACGGAGAGGAATGGATTAGGATGGAATGGAATGGAGTGCAGTGCATTGGAGTCGAATGTAATGGAGTGTAATGGAATGGAATGCAATGGAATGGAGTGGAGTGGAGTGGAATGGAGTTTAGTGGGGTGGAGTGGAATGGATTGGAGTTGAGTGGAGTGGAGTGCATTGGAATGGAAAGGAATGGAATGGTGAAATGAAAACAGAACTGAGATTGTGCCACCGCATTCCAGCCTGGGTGACAGAGTGAGATCCATTTGAAATAAAGCAATGGTATGGTATGGAGTGGAATGGAATGGAAGGGAAAGGAATGGAATGGAGTGGAGTGGAGTTGAGTGGAGTGGAGTGGAATTGGATGGAAGACAATGGAAGGGAGTAAAGTGGAGTGGAGTTTGGTGGAGAGGAGTGGAATGGAATGGAATAGAATGGAATGGAATGGAGCATAGTGTGGTGGAGTGGAGCAGAGTGGAATGGAGTGGAAGGGAATGCACTGGAGTGGAGTGGACTAGAATGGAGTGAGTGGATTGGAGTGGAGTGGAGTGGAGTAGAATGGAAAGGAATTGAATGCAATGGTGAATGGTATTAGGAGCTGTGATTGTTTCACTGTACTCCAGCCTGGGTGACAGAGTGAAATACTGTGGAAAGAAAGGAATGGATGGAACGGAATGGATGGAATGGAATGGAATGGAGTGGAATGGAATGGAATGCAATGGAATGGAATTTAACGCAATGGGAAGGAACGGAATGGAGTGGAGTGGAATTTAAGGGAATGGAATGGAATGGAATGGAACGGAATGGAATGGAATGGAACGGAAAGGAATGGAAAGGAATGGGATGGAATGGAATGGAATGGAATGGAATGGAATGGAATGGAATGGTGTGCAGTATATTGCAGTGGAGTTGAGTTAGTGGAGAGGAATGGAATGGAAGGGAGAGGAATGGAATGGAATGCAATGGACAGGAATGGAATGGAATGCAATAGAATGGAAAGGAATGGAATGGAAGGTAGTGGAATGGAACGGAATGCAATGGAAAGGAATGGATTGGAATGCAATGCAATGGAATGGAATGGAATGGAATGGGATGGAATGGAATGGAATGGAATGGAATGGAGAGGAGGGCAATTTAGTGGAATGGAGTAGAAATTAAGGTTGAGGAGTAGAGTGGAATGGAATGGAAAGGAATGGTAATCAATGGAGTGATGTGGAGTGGAATGGGTAGGAATGGAATGCAGTAGAGTGGAGTAGAATGGATTTGAGTGGAATGAAATCGAATGGAAAGCAAAGGAAAGCAATGGATAAGAATGGGGTGGTTTGGAATGGAGTAGAGTGGAGTGGAATGGAATGGAAAGGAATGTAATGGAAAGCAATGGAAGGGAATGGAATGGAATGCCGTGGAATGAAGAATAGTATAGTGGAATGGAGAATAAGGGAATGGAGTGGAGTGGAGTGAATAGGAGTGGAGTGGACTGGAGTGGAGTGGAGTGGAATGGAGAGGAATGGAATGGAATGCGATGGAATGGAATGGAATGGAATGGAAAGGAGTGGGGTGGAGTGCAGTGTAGTGGAATGGAATAGAAAAAAATGTACTGCAGTGGAATGCGGGGGAATGGAATAGTATGGAATGGAAAAGAGTGGAGTAGAGTGGAGTGGAATGGGAAGGAAAAGAATGGAGTGTAGTGGAGAGGAGTGGAGTGGAGTTGAGTAGAGTGGATTCGAGTGGAATGGGAAGGAAAGGAATGGAGTGGAGTGGAGAGGAGTGGAGTGCAGTTGAGTAGAGTGGATTCAAGTGGAATGGAATGGAATAGAATGGAATGGAATGAAAGCAGTGGATTGGAGTGGAGTGGAGAAGAGAGGAAGCTAATGGAATGGAAGGGATTGGAATGGAAGGAATGGTATGAAATGGAATGGAATGCAGTGGAGTGGAGATCAGTATAGTGGAATGGAGTAGAAATGAATGGAGTGGAGGGGAGTGGAATGGAGTCGATGGGAGTGGAGTGGAATGGGAAAAAATGAAAAGGAATGGAGTGGAGTGGAGTGCAGGGGAGATGAGCAGATTCAAGTGGGATGGTATAGAATGGAATGGAATGGAATGGAATGGAATGGAATGGAATGGAATGGA
>NW_026660095.1:0-3246 GCF_009828535.3 Hylobates moloch | reverse complement strand
CACGAGAGATCCCAGACCTCCTGGACGAGCTCGTGCACCAAACGCAACGCCATCTCGAGCTCCTACAGCTCCACGGGAGGCTTCCCGTGGCTAAAGCGGAGGAGGGGGTCAGCCTCATCCCACTGCCAGCTGACCATCAGGTCCTCAAAGACAGTGAGTGAGGACAGGCCTCAGGCTGTCTCTTCGGGTCACACCCGGTATGAAAAGGCGGCAGACATAGCACCAGGGCAGACACTTGCCCCCAGGAATGGCTCCCCCAGATCCCAGGCCTCTAGGCCCCGTAGACGCAAGTTTCCCCTGAGGCCACGCAGGCGAGGGGAGCCCCTGATGCTGCCGCCTCCCTTAAAGCTGGGGTTCCGGGTCACTGCTGAAGACCTGGACCGGGAGAAGGAGGCTGCGTTCGAGCGCATCAACAGTGTACTGCGGGGAGAGCCCAAGGCCATCTGGGACTGCAGACCCTCATGGCCTTCCCACGCTTTGTCCTCACTTGCAACAGGGGCTTCTGGTCTGCCTGCTGTCTCTAAAGCACCCAGTATGGATGCACAGCAGGAGAGACACAAGTCCCAAGACTGCCTGGGCCCAGTGGCCCCCCTAACATCTGCTGCAGAGGTCCCCTCTACAGCTCCTGTGTCTGGGAGGAAGCGCAGA
The DNA here is from genome assembly GCF_009828535.3 of Hylobates moloch. NCBI lineage: Eukaryota > Metazoa > Chordata > Mammalia > Primates > Hylobatidae > Hylobates > Hylobates moloch. The sequence goes on along the minus strand of NW_026660095.1, from coordinate 2,598 downwards.
CCATCAGGCCTCCTGTTCTCCTCCTCAGATCCCCTTCCTGCCACCTCTTCCCACTCCCGGGACTCAGCCCAGGTCACCTCGCTGATTCCTGCCCCCTTCCTATCTGCAAGCATGGATGTGCACATGAGAAGCCCAAGCCCTGGCACTTCTGGAGCCAGTTCCAGCCCTCCAGCCACACCCATGGAAATTGAGAGTAGTGAGGTGGACCCAGGTCTCCATTCTGTCAGAAGAAACCCTTTAAAGAGAAAGGCCCAATGGTAATAGGGCACGGGGGCGGGGGGCCTGAACACCAGGGGGCCCCCAAGGCAGTGCACTTCCATGGTGACTGCGGGACCTGGCACGGGGAGCAACTCTGTTGGGTGGCACTTTTGTCTTTACTTTCTATCACACCCCTGGGGGACCATTTAAGCCAACGCCCACAATTGCAAGTCGGGGATCCAGTGCCACTGCAAACAAGGCAGGCTTCACGGGCAAGTGTGGCCCAGCTTCTGACCCTAGCAACCCCACTTCCCGCGTGGGCACAGCAAGGAGGAACCTGGCCTCTAAGGCTCCCTCATGCGCTGTCAGGACTTCTGCTGGACACAGGTCCAGTGGGCCATCCTCCAGCTCATCCTTCTCCATGTGGGGCTTTTGAGCCCGTCATAAATTCCTTGCTTAGAGTGAGATCCAGAAGAGTTTTCTCTAGGTTTCCTTCCAAGATTTTTGTAGTTTCGTATCTTAACATTCACATTTAAGTCTTGAATCTATCTCGAAGTGATTTGTCTATATGCTGAGAGATTAAGGGTCCAGTTTCATTCTTCTGCATGTGGCCATCCAACCCTCCTAGTACCATTCATTGAAGAGGGTGTCCTTTCCCCAGCGTGTGTTTCTGTCAGCTCTGTCAAAGATCAATTGGCTGTGAATATGTGTCTGTCTTTCTGGGTTCTCTCATCTGTCCCATTGATCTAAGTGTCTAGTTTTATGCTAGGATTATACTATTTTGGTTACTATGCACTTGTCAAAAATTTTATAGTTCTAATTTGCAGTGAAATGGGATGCCTCTAGTTTTGTTGTTTTTGCTGAGCATGACTTTGGGTCTTTGAGCTCTTTTTTGGTTCTTTTTTATGAATTGTAGGACTTTCCAATTCTGTGAGTGATGACATTGGTATTTTGGTAGGGGTTGTATTGAATCTCTAGACTGCTTCGGGCAGTGTGGTCATTTTAATGCTATGAATTCCTTCCATGAGCATGAAATGATTGTCCATTTCTTTCTGTCCTCTTAAACATTTTCATCAGTGTTTTGTAGTTTTCCTTGTAGAAATCTTTCACCTCCTTGGTAAAATCTCTTTTGTGGCATACATTTTTCCATGTTGTTGCTATTGTAAATGGGATTGCCTTCTTAATTTCTTTCCCAACCAGACCATTATTGGTGTATAGAAATGCTGATTTTGTTGTTGTTGTTGTTGATTCTGTATTCTGCAAATGACTGTATTAATTTATTTATCAGGTCTAGGGGTTTTCTGGTGGAGCCTTTACATGTTTCTAGATCCAAGATCACATCTTCATCAGACAAGAAGAATTCGATGTCCTCTTTTCCAGTGTGGATGCCTTTTATTGTCTTCTCTTGCCTGATTGTGTGATGTCGAATAGGAGTGGTGAGAACGGGCATCCTCGTCTTGTTCCTGTTTACAGAGGAAATGCTTTCAACTTTTCCCCATTCTGTAGTAGGTTAGCTATGGCTTTGTCGTATCAGCTTTTATTATTTTCAGGTATGTTGTTTTGTTTGTTTGTGTTTTTTGAGACAGAGTCTCGCTCTTGCCGCCCAGGCTGGAGTGCAATGATGTGACCTTGGCTCACTGCTACCTCCGCCTCCTGGGTTCCAGCGATTCTCCTGCCTCAGCCTCCCGAGTAGCTGGGATACCTGGCGCATGCCACCACGCCTGGCTAATTTTCGTACTTTTAGTAGAGATGGGGTTTCACCACGTTGGCCAGGCTGGTCTCGAACTTCTGAAATCCGGTGATCCACCCACCTCAGCTTCCCAAAGTGCTGGGATTACACTCGTGAGCCACTGCACCCAGCCCTGCCATTTTCAGGTATGTTTCTTCTATACCTAGTTTATTTGTTCCTTGTTTCAAGACACGGTCTCGCTGTGTCTTTCGTGTTGGAATACAGTGGCACGATCATAGCTGCAGCTTTGAACTCCTGGGCTGAAGCCACTTCAGCCTTCTGAGCAGCTGAGACTAGCAGTGCATGTCACCAGAGCTGGCTAGTTTTTATTTGTTTGTAGAGATCTATGTTCCTCAGGTTGGCCTTGAACTGTTGATCTCAATTGATCCTCCCAGCTCAGCCTCCCAAAAGCACTGGGTCGACAAGCATGAGCCACTGCCTGGCACAGAGTCACATTTTAACATCACATCCTCACTGCTGGGCTCAAGTTTTGGCAGTGACTGAAAACCCTAAGGGAGAGTTTCTGGTCAGGCCCGGCCCAGTCTGTGCATAGGAGGGGAATGGAAAAATGGCCTGTGGATGGTTCTTTTGGAGAACTGGCCAGACGAGCACTGAGACGCCGTTTCCTGGAATACAGGGCCGTGCCATGTCCAGCCCAGCTGCCAGGTCCA
>NW_026660094.1:0-3247 GCF_009828535.3 Hylobates moloch | reverse complement strand
GGCTGAAGCAAGAGGTTCGCTTGAAGCCAGAAGTTAGAGACCAGTCTGGGCAACGTAGGGATACCTCATCTCCATCACACACACGCACATACACACATATTCAAAAATTAGGCATGGTGGCTCATGCCAGTAGTCAACACCTCATCTCTATCACACACACACACACAAATTCAAAAATTAGGCATGGTGGCTCATGCCGGTAGTCATAGCTACTTGGGAGGCTGAGGTGGGAGGATCCCGTGAGCCCAGGAGGTCAAGGCTGCAGTAGGCTATGATCATGCCACCACATTCCAGCCTGGGTGACAGAATGAGACCTTGTCTGCAAAAAAAAAGGGGGGGAATAGAAAGAAAAAGAGCTGGTAAAGGAACCTGAGTTATGGTATTCAAGATAGAAGTGGTAGAAAAACAGTGCTCTGAGAGCCAATGGATTAGCCTTTGGGGAAGAAAGAAAGCTGGAACTAGTGTCAAGTGTAGCAGGTTGGAGGGAAGACTGACATCAGATAATTTTGAGGTTCTGATAACTTCAGGAGGAATTCAGGCCTAGCTTATAAAGGAAATGCTCAGGGCAGGCACTATGGCTCGTGCCTGTAATCCCAGCACTTTGGGAGGCTGAGGTGGTGGGTCACTTGAGGTCAGGAGTTTGAGATCAGCCTTGCCAACATGGTGAAACCCCATCTCTACTAAAAATGCAAAAATTAGCTGGGCATGGTGGCAGGCGCCTATAATCCCACCTACTCAGGAGGCAGAGTCAGGAGAATTGCTGGAACTCGGGAGGTGGAGGTTGCAGTGAGCCGAGATCGCACCATTGCACCCCAGCCTGGGCGAAACAGTGAAACTCTGTCTCAAAAAACATAAAAAAATAATAAAAAAGGCAATGCTCACAGAAATGTTTTAAAGTTGGAAAGTTTTAGATTTAACTTTAATAAATTAAACTTCAAAGATACAATTGTCATTGTTATAGTTTTACACTGTAACTTTTATTCTAATATTTCTCTACAACTTATTATTTATTTTTACTGTGAACTTTTTTTTAGTTTTACATTGTGTGTACAAGGGCATATTGATTTATATTGAGTGGACTTTGATAACTTGTCAAGAACGTCAGTTTCACTATAATTGACATATAGAACTTTTCTAGAAATCTGACTTTGAAGTTGAGTGAATCCAAAACATCTTTTTTTTTTTTTTTTGAGATGGAGTCTCACTCTGTTGCCCAGGCTGGAGTGCAGTGGTGCGATCGCGGCTCACTGCAAGCTCCACCTCCCGGGTTCACGCCATTCCCTGGCCTCAGCCTCCGGAGTAGCTGGGACTACAGGTGCCCGCCACCACGCTCGGCTAATTTTTTTTATTTTTATTTTTTATTTTTTTTGCATTTTTAGTGGAGACAGGGTTTCACCTTGTTAGCCAGGACGGTCTCGATCTGACCTCGTGATACGCCTGCCTCGGCCTCCCAAAGTGCTGGGATTACAGGTGTGAGCTACCGTGCCCAGCTCAAAACACCTTTTAAAATCTCTTTAGATTTCATTTTAGAACCTGTTTCTCAATAGTGTCTATGGGTAAAATTTTAACTGTTTTATGATTTGACTTATTAGCTGTTACTTTTCAGAATTACATCAAGAATGTGTTCTAGATATTTGAAATTTAATAGTTAAAGCACTTAATTTAAGTAGTTTCTCCTCTGCAGTCTATACTTACATACTATCTCTTACATGTTCATTTTGATCCCTCAGCTTTGGTATGTGATTCATCTGTTAGTAAATAAATGCTAGGTTCTTTCCTCTCAATTACAGTCATTGGTCTGATAATCCTGTGAGTCAATCTACACAAAACAAGGAGCTCATATCAAACTCCTGGCAGGTTTAGTTAAAATTAAAATGCATGCTTAACTGTAGAGATTGTCAAGTGTGGAAATAATATTTGTCCAGCTGGACAGCTTTCTTTTGTAGTTGCTAAATGAAAGTTGAGATTCTGTCTGCTCCTTGAAAGCTTCTGTGTCATGAAGGTAATTTGGACTGTTTGTGGTTTGACAGGGATTATTAAAATCAGATGAAGTGAAGGGAAGCAAGTGTGAGAAAGCAAAATTGACACTGACACTCTCTATTATTTGCAGCTTGGATCATGATGACTATGTTGATATGATAGATTCACTGTTAAGTAAAGTAGCAAATAAAATAAAAAGCAAGTATAGTGATGGATTTTTAGATTTAATTTGAAGAAATCCAAAATTTACTTTCACTGATTGTTTTTAAAATAGATTTTCAAGTTATTTCATATGAATTTGTCTTAACCACCAACAAATTATACTTCTATTGAACTATAGAATTAAAAATATACTACAAAGGCTGTATGACAGAAGATTAAATATTAAAGAAGTAGATCACACGATTAAATCATAGAATTTTAAAACTAGAGAGTCCTTAAAAATCGTTTTTATCTAACATCCTTTTTTTGTAGATGGAAACTAAAAAGCATTTTAAGGTATCACATTTAAATTTTAACTGATAGCTTCCTACCTTTTCATAATTTTTAAAAAATGGCTTACATAGTTTAAAAGCCATTTAAAAATTATTCAAGCCACATTCGTAGGGACTTTTTTCTGTTTAATAATACTCAAGTTACATTATTATAGTTATATATAGCCTTTAAATAGTATTATCTACATTGGTGAAATAAATGCCTTTCATAAATATGATTTTCTACTGAGAACATTATTAGTGTAGAGGAAGTTATGACTAGAAGGCTATTTCAAGATGTCAATCAAGAAGGGCTATAGTAGAAAAATATAATTATTTAATTGGAATAGGAATTAAGTTAAATATGAAGAACTATATGTATATAAAACGAGATGAGTTTTTCTATGCATTGTGGAAAATCCTGTGTTTATTTATTTAAGCAGGGTAGTGAAATGATCAGATTAAATTTATAAAATGAGAAGCCTAGAGTCGATATGCAAGATAGACACCATCTGGGTCTCCTACAATTCAATTCAAATTCAATTCTGACACTACCAGGACCCCACAAGTTCAGAGTTCAGACCCATAAGACTGCCCTCACTTCACGTGCCAGTTGCAGGTGGGTTTCCCAGGTGGGTTTTCCCACACTTCTGCCACAAGACTACAAATTTGGGGGTTGCCACAGTTCAATAATTCGTTAGAATGATGCACGGAACTCAGGGAAGCAGTATACATACAGTTTTATTAGAAAGGATACAATGTAGGAACAGCCAAATGGGAGAGATGCATAAGAC
>NW_026660093.1:0-3247 GCF_009828535.3 Hylobates moloch | reverse complement strand
TTATACTTTAGGTTTTAGGGTACATGTGCACAATGTGCAGGTTTGTTACATATGTATCCATGTGCCATGTTGATTTCCTGCACCCATTAACTCGTCATTTAGCATTAGGTATATCTCCTAATGCTGTCCCTCCCCCCTCTCCCCACCCACAACAGTCCCCAGAGTGTGATGTTCCCCTTCCTGTGTCCATGAGTTCTCATTGTTCAATTCCCACCTATGAGTGAGAACATGCGGTGTTTGGTTTTTTGTCCTTGCGATAGTTTACTGAGAATGATGTTTTCCAGTTTCATCCATGTCCCTACAAAGGACACGAACTCATCATTTTTTATGGCTGCATAGTATTCCATGGTGTATATGGGCCACATTTTCTTAATCCAGTCTATTGTTGTTGGACATTTGGGTTGGTTCCAACTCTTTGCTATTGTGAATAGTGCCACAAGAAACATACGTGTGCATGTGTCTTTATAGCAGCATGATTTATAGTCCTTTGGGTATATACCCAGTAATGGGATGGCTGGGTCAAATGGTATTTCTAGCTCTAGATCCCTGAGGAATCGCCACACTGACTTCCACGATGGTTGAACTAGTTTACAGTCCCACCAACAGTGTAAAAGTGTTCCTATTTCTCCACATCCTCTCCAGCACCTCTTGTCTCCTGCTTTTTTAATGATGGCCATTCTAACTGGTGTGAGATGGTATCTCACTGTGGTTTTGATTTGCATTTCTCTGATGGCCAGTGATGATGAGCATTTCTTCATGTGTTTTTTGGCTGCATAAATGTCTTCTTTTGAGAAGTGTCTGTTCATGTCCTTTGCCCACTTTTTGATGGGGTTGTTTGTTTTTTTCTCGTAAATTTGTTTGAGTTCATTGTAGATTCTGGATATTAGCCCTTTGTCAGATGAGTAGGCTGCAAAAATTTTCTCCCATTCTGTGTGTTGCCTGTTCACTCTGATGGTAGTTTCTTTTTCTGTGCAGAAGCTCTTTAGTTTAATGAGATCCCATTTGTCAATTTTGGCTTTTGTTGCCATTGCTTTTGGTGTTTTAGACATGAAGTCCTTGCCCACGCCTATGTCCTGAATGGTATTGCCTAGGTTTTCTTGTAGGATTTTAATGGTTTTAGGTCTAACATTTAAGTCTTTAATCCATCTTGAATTAATTTTTGTATAAGGTGTAAGGAAGGGATCCAGTTTCAGCTTTCTACATATGGCTAGCCAGTTTTCCCAGCACCATTTATTAAATAGGGAATCCTTTCCCCATTTCTTGTTTTTGTCAGTTTTGTCAAAGATCAGATAGTTGTAGATATGCGGCATTATTTCTGAGGGCTCTGTTCTGTTCCATTGATCTATGTCTCTGTTGTGGTACCAGTACCATGCTGTTTTGGTTACTGTAGCCTTGTAGTATAGTTTGAAGTCAGGTAGCGTGATGCCTCCAGCTTTGTTCTTTTGGCTTAGGATTGACTTGGCGATGCGGGCTCTTTTTTGGTTCCATATGAACTTTAAAGTAGTTTTTTCCAATTCTGTGAAGAAAGTCATTGGTAGCTTGATGGGGATGGCATTGAATCTATAAATTACCTTGGGCAGTATGGCCATTTTCACGATATTGATTCTTCCAACCCATGAGCATGGAATGTTCTTCCATTTGTTTGTATCCTCTTTTATTTCATGGAGCAGTGGTTTGTAGTTCTCCTTGAAGAGGTCCTTCACAACCCTTGTAAGTTGGATTCCTAGGTATTTTATTCTCTTTGAAGCAATTGTGAATGGGAGTTCACTCATGATTTGGCTCTCTGTTTGTCTGTTATTGGTGTACAAGAATGCTGGTGATTTTTGTACATTGATTTTGTATCCTGAGACTTTGCTGAAGTTGCTAATCAGCTTAAGGAGATTTTGGGCTGAGACAATGGGGTTTTCTAGATATACAATCATGTCATCTGCAAACAGGGACAATTTGACTTCCTCTTTTCCTAGTTGAATACCCTTTATTTCCTTCTCCTGCCTGATTGCTCTGGCCAGAACTTCTAGCACTATGTTGAATAGGAGCGGTGAGAGAGAGCATCCCTGTCTTGTGCCAGTTTTCAGAGGGAATGCTTCCAGTTTTTGCCCATTCAGTATGATATTGGCTGTGGGTTTGTCATAGATAGCTCTTATTATTTTGAGATCTGTCCCATCAATACCTAATTTATTGAGAGTTTTTAGCATGAAGGGTTGTTGAATTTTGTCAAAGGCCTTTTCTGCATCTATTGAGATAATCATGTGGTTTTTGTCTTTGGTTCTGTTTATATGCTGGATTACATTTATTGATTTGCGTATGTTGAACCAGCCTTGCATCCCAGGGATGAAGCCCACTTGATCATGGTGGATAAGCTTTTTGATGTGCTGCTGGATTCGGTTTGCCAGTATTTTATTGAGGATTTTTGCATCAATGTTCATCAAGGATATTGGTCTGAAATTCTCTTTTTTGGTTATGTCTCTGCCAGGCTTTGGTATCAGGATGATGCTGGCTTCATAAAATGTGTTGTGGAGGATTCCCTCTTTTTCTATCAATTGGAATAGTTTCAGAAGGAATGGTACCAGTTCCTCCTTGTACCTCTGGTAGAATTCAGCTGTGAATCCATCAGGTCCTGGACTCTTTTTGGTTGGTAAGCTATTGATTATTGCCACAATTTCAGAGCCTGTTATTGGTCTATTCAGAGATTCAACTTCTTCCTGGTTTAGTCTTGGGAGGGTGTATTTGTCGAGGAATTTATCCATTTCTTCTAGATTTTCTAGTTTATTTGCATAGAGGTGTTTGTAGTATTCTCTGATGGTAGATTGTATTTCTGTGGGATCGGTGGTGATATCCCCTTTTTCGTTTTTTATTGCATCTATGTGATTCTTCTCTCTTTTCTTCTTTATTAGTCTTGCTAGCGGTCTATCAATTTTGGTGATCTTTTCAAAAAAACAGCTCCTGGATTCATTAATTTTTTGAAGGGTTTTTTGTGTCTCTATTTCCTTCAGTTCTGCTCTGATTTTAGTTATTTCTAGCCTTCTGCTAGCTTTTGAATGTGTTTACTCTTGCTTTTCTAGTTCTTTTAATTGTGATGTTAGGTGTCAATTTTGGATCTTTCCTGCTTTCTCTTGTGGGCATTTAGTGCTATAAATTTCCCCCTATACACTGCTTTGAACGTGTCCCAGAGATTCTGATATGTTGTGTCTTTGTTCTCGTTGGTTTCAAAGAACATCTTTATTTCTGCCTTCATTTCATTATGTAC
>NW_026660092.1:0-3247 GCF_009828535.3 Hylobates moloch | reverse complement strand
TTCACTGCAGCACTATCTACAATAGGAAAGACATGGAATCAACCTAAATGTCTATCAACGGATGACTGGATAAAGAATATATGCTAAATATACATCATGGTATACTATGCAGCCATAAAAAAGAATGAGATAATGTCCTTTGAAGGAACATGGATGGAGCTTGAGGCCATTATACTTATACTTAGTGAGGGCTAAAGGATGAGAACACACGGATGCCAAGAGGGGCACAACAAACACTGGGGCCTACTTGAAGGCAGAGTATGGGAGGAGGAGAAGATCAGAAAAAATAACTACTGGGTACTAGCCTTAGTACTTGGGTGATGAAATAATCTGTACAACAAACTCCCGTGACACAAGTTTGCCTATATAACAAACTTGCACATGTACCCCGTACTTATAATAAAACTTTTTTAATGTAGCCTTTTAAAATTATAAGATGTTTTTTGTAAGCCTTGTGGTAACCACAAAGCAAAGACAGCAATAGAGGAAGAAAAGAATGAAGTGTCTACAAGTCAGCCAGAAAACAATAAACAAATGACAACAGTAAGTCCTCACATATTGATAATTACCTTGATTGTAAATGAGATTAAATTCTCCAATCAAAAGGCATAGAGTGGCTGAATGGCCAACAAAAAATACCCAGTCACGCACTGCCTACAAGATACTAACTTCTCCTGTAAGGACCCACATAGAATAAAAGTGAAGGGATGGAAAAATATATTCATGTAAATAAAAACCAAAAGACAAAAATAGCTACATATATGTATAAAAAAAGAGTTTTAAGTAAAAAACTCCCTCCAGAGAGAAAGAAGTTCATTCGTGATAAAGGGGTAAATTCATCAAGGGGCTATACCAATTGTAAATGTATATGCACCCAACATCAGACCACCTAAATATATAAAACAAATATTACTAGATATGAAGAGAGAGATAGACTGTAATACAATAACAGTAGGAGAATTCAATATCCACTTTCAGCAATGGACAAATCTTTAAGAAAGAAAATAAATACCAAACACCGGACACATGTTACACCTTAGACCAAATGGACCTAGCAGATATACACAATGCAGTACATCCAATAGATGTACTGCATTGTGCAGAATATACATTCTTCTCAAGCACATAGAGAATATCTCCAGAATAAATAAAATGTTAAGCCATAAATAAGTCTTAGCAAATTTAAGAAGATGGAAATGGCATTAAATATCTTTTCTGACAATGGCATAAGTGTAGAAATAAATAACAGGAATTTTAGAAAATTCACAAATACATGGAAATTACACAGCATGCAACTGAACCACCAATGGAGAAACACAGAAATTATAAATCAAATTTTAAAATGTCTTGAGATAAATTTCACCTCTGCCACTTAACTAGTTTTGAGACATTAGGAATTAATATAATTTCTCTGAGTTCACTATCATCATCTGTAAAATTGGTATAACAATAGCACCACGTTTTATGTTGCTGTGAGGCAGAAATGAGGTAATTTATATAAATGACTTAAGCTGGTGCCTTATATATGGCAAGCTCTCAATAACTGTAAGCTATTTTCATTAGTGAAAGCAAGTCATGACACTGTAAAAGACTTTAACTAGTATCTGTATTTTTTTCTGGTATAAAAAGCTGACATTTAGGAAGCCCTATTTTTTTTTAGATTACCTTTACCAATAGATTTCTTGCAGATTCATATCCACAGTAGAAATAACTTATTTCTGGTTTTGAAAACATATTTTTAAACCTGTCCCTTAGAAGACTCATGTGTGATCCACACGAGGAAAACATACTTCCAAGTACATTCTTTGTCTCAGGGCAAAAATATCATAAAATATGTAAACCAATTTGTAATCTCCTTATTTGCCAAAATCTCATCTATTACATTGTGTTGAGTTATTGCTCAAAATCTCCCTCTCCCTTAGGTAACATCCCCTCAGTATCAGGAATAGGTAGTTCCTTCATACATTATTTCCATATTATAAATTACTCAGATAATTGTCATTACAATGATGCTTTAGATTTGTTTAGAGTCCACTGTTTTGATATGAAGAGTAACTGGCCTACATTCTTCCACAAACCTTGTAAAAATTATTTCATTACTGTTTGTGAAAGTTCATGGAATGGTTGTGTAGCATTACCTCTTTAATAAACATTGAATGGAAAATTAGAAATGAAAACACTCCCTAAATTCACTCTTGATTTAATTGTTCATTAAAATAACCTCATATTGGATGTGTGTTTTACTCTTAAAAAATTGGCAAACTGCTAATACATCTCACTTAACTGGGCCAAGTCCATGTCTCATTTAACTTTGACTCCCTAGCACCAACTCATTTATTAAGAACAAATGTTTGCTGAATCGAATTAAACAGCCAAACAGCAGACAAATGAAAGTTGTGGTTAGCAAGATAGGCCGGACTCAAACACTGCTCTTGTGAAAAAGCATTTTTAATTACCTTGTTATTTTCTAGGATAAAATAATCATTTATAAAAATGATTATATATTTTCCATATTTAGAAAATAATAGTTCTGTATTATGTTAATGTCTGCCTGGGAATAAAATAAGTATCTTATCAAATTCATTGGAATTATAAGAATATAAGTATACCCAAAAGTAGCTGTGAGGATACATTTAAATTAAAACAGCTGCAAGAGTTTATGGTTAGTTGTCGCTTCATGCTCAATATTGTTTGGGAAAAATGCAGTTTCAATTTATAGAATTACAACATGTATTTTAGGGCTGGAGAGAAGCTTCACATGTCCTTTACTGAACCCAGAGAGGAATGCACTCCAACAGGATGTCCATCCAAAATTGAATAGTGACATAGAAAATGCTGACGATCTCTACTGGAGGAAAGAGGTGGACTGTAACATGCTGCACGTTACTTGTATATTTATGTAACATCCCAGGACTTTATTATTAAAATACTGTAAGCCATATGTCATTTTTTTTCTCACAGCTCAGTGCCAGAATTTTGAGGAATTTCAGCAGGATTTGGTGAGAAAAGAAACAGGTATTTGTTTTCCAAAAGAGTGAAGGCACTGACTGCTTTTGTCCAAAGGTTGTATTACTGACCAAAAATGAGCAATCTTGGAAAATCAAAAGGAAGAACTTTCCTGCTGATAAGATGAATATATAGGTAGAGGAAGGAAGGAGTATAAGCTATGTGGGAGCACTAAACCACCTCTCAACTTTAAGTATTAGATAAATATCAATGTCATCATTCTCAGAAACCATTCATTTAA
>NW_026660091.1:0-3248 GCF_009828535.3 Hylobates moloch | reverse complement strand
TCTAAAAAAAAAAAAAAAAAAAAAAAAAGACAATGAGGTAGTTCGAGAATTACAGTTCCTTTCTATCAGTATATATTAGTTTGAATTCCCAAGAGTTTTATATAAATGGAATCATACCGCTTTACTGAGATATAAATTCATACACCATTTAAAATTTATAATTCAATGGTTTTTGGTATATTACATTTTTAATTTTTGTTTTTATAATTTTAAAATAAACAAATTTAAAATTATTAATTAATTTTATTTCTTTATTCATTTATTTTTTGAGACAGAATCTCACTCTGTCCCCAGGCTGGAGTGCAGTGGTATGACCACGGCTCACCCCAGCCTCCACCTCCGGGGCTCAGGTGATCCTCCCACCACAGCCTCTCCACTACAGGCGAGCACCACCACGCCCAGCTAATTTTTGTATTTTTTGTAGAGACAGGGTTTCACCATGTTGCCCAGGCTGGTCTCGAACTCTTGGGCTCAAGCGATCTGCCCACCTCAGCCTCCCAAAGTGTTAAGAATTATGCATGCGGCCTGTGTCTTTGCTGTTTTGTTTTGTTATGTTTTGATTTGTTTTTTTGAGACAGAGTCTCACTCTGTTATCCAGGCTGGAGTGCAGTGGTGCGATCTTGGCTCACTGCAACCTCCACCTCCCGGGTTCAAGCGATTCTCCTGCCTCAGCCTCCTAAGTAGCTGAGACTACAGGCAGGTGCCACCACACCTGGCTAATGTTTGTATTTTTAGTAGAGAGGGGGCTTCGCCATGTTGGCCAGGTTGGTCTCAAATTCCTGACCTCAGGTGATCTGCTCTTCTCGGCCTCCCAGAGTGCTAGGATTACAGGCGTCAGCCACCGTGCCCAGCCTGTGTGTTTGTATTTAAAGAGCATTTCTTGTATGCAGAACAAAGGTTGGGTCTGGCTTTTATTTTATTTTTCTTTTTTCTTTTTTTTGAAACAAGGTCTCACTCTGTCACCAAGGCTGGAGTGCAGTGACGTGATCTCAGCTCACTGTAGTCTCAACCTCCCGGGCTCAAGCAATCCTCCCACTTCAGCCACCTGAGTAGTAGCTAGGACTACAGGCATGCACCATCACACCCGGCTAGTTTTTTGGGGGTTTTTTTGTTTGTTTTGAGACAGAGTCTCGCTCTGCCACCCAGGCTGGAATGCAGTGGCGTGATCTCGGCTCACCACAACCTCCACCTCCCGGGTTCAAGCGATTCTCCTGCCTCAGCCTCCCGAGTAGCTGGGATCACAGGTGCATGCCACCATGCCCGGCTAATTTGTGTATTTTTAGTAGAGACAGGGTTTCACCATGTTGGTCAGGCTGGTATCGAACTCCTGACCTCGAGATCTGCCCACCTCGGCCTCCCAAAGTGCTGGGATTACAGGCGTGAGCCACCACACCCAGCCACCTGTCTAGTTTTACTTTTTGCAGAGACAGGTCTCTGTGTTGCCCAAGCTGGTCTTGAACTCCTGGGTTCAAGCAATACACCTGCCTTCAGCTCCCAAAGTGCTGAAATTATAGGTGTGAACCACTGCACCTGGCAAGCCTTGCTTTTCTACCCAATCTGATCATCTCTACCCTGTAATTAGGGTGTTAAGAACATCTAAGTTTAATGATTGTTAATATAATTAGATTTGGGTCTATCATCTTGTTTTTATTCATCCCATCTCTTTGTTCTCTTTTTCTGACTTCTTTTGGATTAGTCAATATTACTTTTATTCCATTATATCTCCTTTATTGGGTTATTAGCTATTCCTCCTTGTTTGATTTTAGTGGTTGCTTACAGGTTTATAGAGACATCTTTAACCTATCACCATCTACCTTCAAATATTATACTATTTCACAGAGAGTGTAAGAGCCTTACATTAATAGGCCAGGTGTGGTTGCTCACGCCTGTAATCCCAGCACATTGGTAGGCTGAGGCAGGCAGATCATCTGAGGTCAGGAGTGTGAGACGAGCCTGGCCAACATGGCAAAACCCCATCTCTACTAAAAATACAAAAATTGGCCAGGTGTGGTGGTGCATGCCTGTAGTCCCAGCTACTCGGGAGGCTGAGGCAGGAGAATCGCTTGAACCTGGGAGGTAGAGGTTACAGTGAGCCGAGATCATGCCACTGCACTCCAGCCTGGGCAATAGAGCGAGACTTCCTCAAAAAAAAAAAAGAACCTTACATTAATATACTTCCAGGTTGGGCACAGTGGCCCATGCCTAATAATTCCAGCACTTTGCAAGGCTGAAGTGGGCAGATTGCATGAGCTAAGGAGTTTGAGACTAGCCTGGGCAACATGATGAAACCTGTTTCTACCAAAAATAGACTTTATTTTTTAGAGCAATTTTAAGTTCACAGTAAAATCAAGTGGAAAGTACAGAGAGTTCCCATATATTCCGTGCTGCACCCCACAACCTCCTCTGCTATCAAACTCTAGCATCAGAATGGAAAAAGAGAACAAAGAACAGTTTGTTATTGTTGAGCTGACCGGGCATGGTGGCTCATGCCTGTAATCCCAGCACTTTTAGAAGCCAAGGTGGGTGGATCACTTGAGGTCAGGAGTTCAAGACCAGCCTGGCCAACAGGGTGCAAACCCTGTCTCTATTAAAAATACAAAAATTAGCCAGGCATGGTGGCATGCACCTGTAATCCCAGCTGCTCGGGAGGCTGAGGCACGAGAATCGCTTGAACCCAGGAGTTGGAGGTTGCAGTGAGCCAAGATCATGCCACTGCACTCCAGCCTGGGTGAAAGAGTGAGACTCCATCTGAAAAATAAATAAATAAATAAATAATTGTTGACTGGGCGCGGTGACTCACGCCTATAATCCCAGCACTTTGGGAGGCCGAGGCGGGCAGATCACCTGAGGTCAGGAGTTCGAGACCAGCCTGACCAACATGGAGAAACCCCGTCTCTACTAAAAATACAAAATTGGCTGGGCGTGGTGGCGCATGCCTGTAATCCCAGCTACTCGGGAGGTTAAGGCAGGAGAATCACTTGAACCCAGAGGCAGAGGTTGCTGTGAGCCGAGATTGCGCCATCGCACTCAAGCCTGGGCAACAAGACCGGCGAAACTCAGTCTCAAAAATAAAATGAGGCTGGGTGCGGTGGCTCACGCCTATAATCCCAGCACTTTGGGAGGCCGAGGCGGGCGGATCACGAGGTCAGGAGATCGAGACCATCCTCGCTAACACGGTGAAACCCCGTCTCTACTAAAAATACAAAAAAATTAGCCGGGCGTGGCGGCAGGCGCCTGTAGTCCCAGCT
>NW_026660090.1:0-3248 GCF_009828535.3 Hylobates moloch | reverse complement strand
ATATATATATATATATTTTTTTTTTTTTTTTTTTTTTTTTTTGAGAGTCTTGCTGGGTCAGCCAGGCTGGAGTGTGGTGGTGCGATCTTGGCTCACTGCAACTTGTCTCCCGGCTCAAGCAATTCTCCTGCCTCAGCCTCCCGAGTAGCCAGGACTACAGGTGCCTGCCACCACACCTGGCTAATTTTTGTACTTTTAGTAGAGATGGGGCTTCACCATGTTGGCCAGGCTGGTCTCGAACTCCTGACCTCAGGTGATCCGCCCACCTCGGCCTCCCAAAATGCTGGGATTACAGGCGTGAGCCACCACACCCAGCCTAAAAAATATATTTTTTTAAAACAATGAAGAGAAAGAATCTCAGGGACCTGTCAGAGGATATCAGATTTTCAAATATTAGTGTAATTGCAAGACTAGAAGGACAGGAAAGAGAAAACAGGACCCCCCCCCCAAAAAAAGCATTTGAAGAAATAATAGCCAAAATTTTCCAAATTTGGTGAAAGGTGGAATCTTGCAAATATAAGATGCTAAACTAACATCAAACAAAATCAACATAAAGAAGCCTATGCTAAGACACACACTGGTGAAAGCCAAAGAAAGAGAGCAAACATCTTGATAGCATCAAGATAAAAATGACATACACAGAAAAACAATGATTGATTCATGACTGCTTCTTATCAGAAACCATGGAGTCCGGAAGATAGTGGAACATTTAGGAAAAAAAAACTATCAATCAGGAATTCTACATCCAGAAAAAATACTATTCTAGAATAAAAACAATATAAAGACAGGTTCAGATAAAATAAAGCTAAGAGATGTCCTCACCAACAGAACTGTACCACGAGAAATGCTAAAGGAACTTCTTCATGCTGAGGGAAATGATATCAGATGGAAACTCAAATCCTCGGAAAAGCTGACAAGTATTAGACATGGTAAATAGCTGGGTAAATACAAATAATTTTTCCCATTTGCATTTTTCTTCTCAATTGTTTTATAAACCATATAATGGTTCATAGCAAAAATTAAGCATATGCTTGTGAGGTGTATAATGTATGTAGATGTATTACATGTAACAACAATAACAAAGGACAGAGGGGGATACTGACCTGTAAGTTCATTGTATATTACATTCCTTAGGGTAGCCATTAAAAAATGTAAGGAATTATAGCTAAGAGGCTAATGGGAAAATCAAAATGTAATTCTGAAAAACATTCAAATGAGAAAATAAAAAAGAAAATGAGGAACTGAAAGGGGGAATACAGAGAAGACAAACAGAAAACAAAGGCCAGGTGTGGTGGCTCATACCTGTAATCCCAGCACTTTGGGAGCCTAAGGCAAGAGGATCACTTGAGCCCAGGAGTTCAAGACCAGCCTGGGCAATATTGTGAGACCCCATCTCTAAAAACATTTTTTAAAAAACTTAGCCAGGTATGGTGGTGCAGGCCTTAGTCCCAGCTACTTGGGAGGCTGAAGTTGGGGGATCCCTTGCTTGGAGGGCAAGACTGCAGTAAGCTGTGATTGTGCCACTGCACTCCAGCCTGGATAACAGAGTGAGACCCTGTCTCTAAATAAATACATAAATATAAATAAAATGATAGACCCAGCCCAATCATATCAATAATTACAGTAAAGTATAATGGAATAAACACTGATTAAATATTAGATATTATCAGCGGGCACGGTGGCTCACGCCTATAATCCCAGCATTTTGGGAGGCCGAGGCGGGTAGATCACCTGATGTCAGGAGTTCAAGACCAGCCTGGCCAACACGGTGAAACCCTGTCTCTACTAAAAATACAAAACTTAGCCAGGCATGGTGGCAGGTGCCTGTAATCCCAGCTACTCGGGAGGCTGAGGCAGGAGAATCGCTTGAACCTGGGAGGCAGAGGTTGCAGTCAGCCGAGATAGCACCACTGCCCTCCAGCCTGGACAGAGCCAGACTCCATCTCAAAAAAAAAAAAAAAAGAAGAATAGGCTGGGTGTGGTGGCTCACACTTGCAATCCCAGCACTTTGGGAAGCCAAGGCGCGAAGATTGCTTGAGCTCAGGGGTTTGAGACCAGCCTGGGCAATGTGGCAAGACCCTGTCTCTGCTAAAAAATTTTTAAAAAAAAATTTGCTGGTTGTGATGGTGCACACCTGTATCCCAGCTACTCAGGAGGCTGCGGTGGGAGGATTACTTGAGCCCAAGGGGTCAAGGCTGCAATGAGCTGTGATCGCACCACTGCACTCCAGCCTAGGTGACAGTGCAAGACCATATCTCAATTTAAAAATAAAAGGGCCGGGCTCGGTGGCTCATGCCTGTAATCCCAGCACTTTGGGAGGCCGAGGTGGGTGGATCACTTGAGGTCAGGAATTCAAAACCCGCGTGGCCCAACATGACGAAACCCTGTCTCTACTAAAAATACAAAAATTATTTGTGCGTGATGGTGCACATCTATAATCCCAGCTACTTGGGAGACTGAGGCAGGAGAATAGCCTGAACCTGGAAGGCAGATGTCGCAGTGAGCCGAGATTGCACCACTGCACTCCAACCTGGGCAACAGAGCAAGACTGCATCTTGAAAACAAAAACAAACAAACAGAAAATAATAAAAAGGGCATACTGTGAACAACTTTATAACAATAAAGTTTCACATAACCTATGTGAATTGGTCAAATTCCCTAAAAGACACAAATTACCAACTCATTCAAGAAAAAAATACAAAACTTAAACAGTCTGATAATCAATTAAATAAATTGAACTTATAAATAAAAACTTTCCCATAAGGCAACTCCAGGCTGACATGGCTTCAATGGTAAATACTACCCCGCATTTAAGGAAGAAACATCACCAATTCTACACAAACTCTTTCAGAAAAGAGAGAGGGAACACTTCCTAACTTATTTTGTAGGAGGCTATTATTACTCTGATTCTAAAACCAGGCAAAAGGTTTACACACACATACACACACACACACAATCCCTGCAGACAGGCCGGGCGCAGTGGCTCACCCCTGTAATCACAACACTTGGGGAGGCCAAGGTCAGTGGATCACGAAGTCAGGAGTTTGAGACTAGCCTGGCCAAGATGGTGCAACCCCATCACTACTTAAAATACAAACATTAGCTGGACATGGTGGCGGGCACCTGTAATCCCAGCTACTTGGGAGGCTGAGGCAGGAGAACCTCTTGAACCTGGGAGGCAGAAGTTGCAGTGAGCCAAGCTCATGCCACTGCACTCTAGCCTGGGCAACAGAGCAAGACTCCGTCTC
>NW_026660089.1:0-3248 GCF_009828535.3 Hylobates moloch | reverse complement strand
TTATACTTTAGGTTTTAGGGTACATGTGCACAATGTGCAGGTTTGTTACATATGTATCCATGTGCCATGTTGATTTCCTGCACCCATTAACTCGTCATTTAGCATTAGGTATATCTCCTACTGCTGTCCCTCCCCCCTCTCCCCACCCACAACATTCCCCGGAGTGTGATGTTCCCCTTCCTGTGTCCATGAGTTCTCATTGTTCAATTCCCACCTATGAGTGAGAACATGCGGTGTTTGGTTTTTTGTCCTTGCGATAGTTTACTGAGAATGATGTTTTCCAGTTTCATCCATGTCCCTACAAAGGACACGAACTCATCATTTTTTATGGCTGCATAGTATTCCATGGTGTATATGTGCCACATTTTCTTAATCCAGTCTATTGTTGTTGGACATTTGGGTTGGTTCCAACTCTTTGCTATTGTGAATAGTGCCACAATAAACATACGTGTGCATGTGTCTTTATAGCAGCATGATTTATAGTCCTTTGGGTATATACCCAGTAATGGGATGGCTGGGTCAAATGGTATTTCTAGTTCTAGATCCCTGAGGAATCACCACACTGACTTCCACAATGGTTGAACTAGTTTACAGTCCCACCAAAAGTGTAAAAGTGTTCCTATTTCTCCACATCCTCTCCAGCACCTCTTGTCTCCTGCTTTTTTAATGATGGCCATTCTAACTGGTGTGAGATGGTATCTCACTGTGGTTTTGATTTGCATTTCTCTGATGGCCAGTGATGATGAGCATTTCTTCATGTGTTTTTTGGCTGCATAAATGTCTTCTTTTGAGAAGTGTCTGTTCATGTCCTTTGCCCACTTTTTGATGGGGTTGTTTGTTTTTTTCTCGTAAATTTGTTTGAGTTCATTGTAGATTCTGGATATTAGCCCTTTGTCAGATGAGTAGGTTGCAAAAATTTTCTCCCATTCTGTGCGTTGCCTGTTCACTCTGATGGTAGTTTCTTTTTCTGTGCAGAAGCTCTTTAGTTTAATGAGATCCCATTTGTCAATTTTGGCTTTTGTTGCCATTGCTTTTGGTGTTTTAGACATGAAGTCCTTGCCCACGCCTATGTCCTGAATGGTATTGCCTAGGTTTTCTTGTAGGATTTTAATGGTTTTAGGTCTAACATTTAAGTCTTTAATCCATCTTGAATTAATTTTTGTATAAGGTGTAAGGAAGGGATCCAGTTGCAGCTTTCTACATATGGCTAGCCAGTTTTCCCAGCACCATTTATTAAATAGGGAATCCTTTCCCCATTTCTTGTTTTTGTCAGTTTTGTCAAAGATCAGATAGTTGTAGATATGCGGCATTATTTCTGAGGGCTCTGTTCTGTTCCATTGATCTATGTCTCTGTTGTGGTACCAGTACCATGCTGTTTTGGTTACTGTAGCCTTGTAGTATAGTTTGAAGTCAGGTAGCGTGATGCCTCCAGCTTTGTTCTTTTGGCTTAGGATTGACTTGGCGATGCGGGCTCTTTTTTGGTTCCATATGAACTTTAAAGTAGTTTTTTCCAATTCTGTGAAGAAAGTCATTGGTAGCTTGATGGGGATGGCATTGAATCTATAAATTACCTTGGGCAGTATGGCCATTTTCACGATATTGATTCTTCCAACCCATGAGCATGGAATGTTCTTCCATTTGTTTGTATCCTCTTTTATTTCATGGAGCAGTGGTTTGTAGTTCTCCTTGAAGAGGTCCTTCACAACCCTTGTAAGTTGGATTCCTAGGTATTTTATTCTCTTTGAAGCAATTGTGAATGGGAGTTCACTCATGATTTGGCTCTCTGTTTGTCTGTTATTGGTGTACAAGAATGCTGGTGATTTTTGTACATTGATTTTGTATCCTGAGACTTTGCTGAAGTTGCTAATCAGCTTAAGGAGATTTTGGGCTGAGACAATGGGGTTTTCTAGATATACAATCATGTCATCTGCAAACAGGGACAATTTGACTTCCTCTTTTCCTAGTTGAATACCCTTTATTTCCTTCTCCTGCCTGATTGCTCTGGCCAGAACTTCTAGCACTATGTTGAATAGGAGCGGTGAGAGAGAGCATCCCTGTCTTGTGCCAGTTTTCAGAGGGAATGCTTCCAGTTTTTGCCCATTCAGTATGATATTGGCTGTGGGTTTGTCATAGATAGCTCTTATTATTTTGAGATCTGTCCCATCAATACCTAATTTATTGAGAGTTTTTAGCATGAAGGGTTGTTGAATTTTGTCAAAGGCCTTTTCTGCATCTATTGAGATAATCATGTGGTTTTTGTCTTTGGTTCTGTTTATATGCTGGATTACATTTATTGATTTGCGTATGTTGAACCAGCCTTGCATCCCAGGGATGAAGCCCACTTGATCATGGTGGATAAGCTTTTTGATGTGCTGCTGGATTCGGTTTGCCAGTATTTTATTGAGGATTTTTGCATCAATGTTCATCAAGGATATTGGTCTGAAATTCTCTTTTTTGGTTATGTCTCTGCCAGGCTTTGGTATCAGGATGATGCTGGCTTCATAAAATGTGTTGTGGAGGATTCCCTCTTTTTCTATCAATTGGAATAGTTTCAGAAGGAATGGTACCAGTTCCTCCTTGTACCTCTGGTAGAATTCAGCTGTGAATCCATCAGGTCCTGGACTCTTTTTGGTTGGTAAGCTATTGATTATTGCCACAATTTCAGAGCCTGTTATTGGTCTATTCAGAGATTCAACTTCTTCCTGGTTTAGTCTTGGGAGGGTGTATTTGTCGAGGAATTTATCAATTTCTTCTAGATTTTCTAGTTTATTTGCATAGAGGTGTTTGTAGTATTCTCTGATGGTAGATTGTATTTCTGTGGGATTGGTGGTGATATCCCCTTTTTCATTTTTTATTGCATCTATGTGATTCTTCTCTCTTTTCTTCTTTATTAGTCTTGCTAGCGGTCTATCAATTTTGGTGATCTTTTCAAAAAACCAGCTCCTGGATTCATTAATTTTTTGAAGGGTTTTTTGTGTCTCTATTTCCTTCAGTTCTGCTCTGATTTTAGTTATTTCTAGCCTTCTGCTAGCTTTTGAATGTGTTTACTCTTGCTTTTCTAGTTCTTTTAATTGTGATGTTAGGGTGTCAATTTTGGATCTTTCCTGCTTTCTCTTGTGGGCATTTAGTGCTATAAATTTCCCCCTACACACTGCTTTGAACGTGTCCCAGAGATTCTGGTATGTTGTGTCTTTGTTCTCGTTGGTTTCAAAGAACATCTTTATTTCTGCCTTCATTTCATTATGTAC
>NW_026660088.1:0-3249 GCF_009828535.3 Hylobates moloch | reverse complement strand
CTTTTTTTCTTTTCTTTTCTTTTTTTTTTTTTTTTGAGAGAGGCTCTTGCTCTATTGTCCAGGCTGTAGTGCAGTGGCACAATCACATCTCATTGCAGCCTCAAACTCCCGGGCTCAAGCAATCCTCCTACCTCAGCCTCCCGAGTAGCTGGGACTACAGGTGCACACCACCAACCTTGGTTAATTTGTTTAGTTTTTGGTAGAGATGGGGTCTCACTATGTTGCCCAGGTTGGTCTTGAATTGCTAGCCTCAAGCTATCCTCCTGCCTCGGCCTCCCACAGTGCTGTGATTATGGGCATGAGCCACTGTGCC
Organism: Hylobates moloch; assembly: GCF_009828535.3. Taxonomy (NCBI): domain Eukaryota; kingdom Metazoa; phylum Chordata; class Mammalia; order Primates; family Hylobatidae; genus Hylobates; species Hylobates moloch. Next base: position 2,936 of record NW_026660088.1, on the reverse strand, counting down.
TAGCCCTCAAACTTTAACCTGCATCAGAATCCCCTGGGAGATTTGTTAAAACACTGATTGCTGGACCTACCCCCTGGTTTCTGCTTCAGTGGGTTTGAGGCAAAGCCCAAGAAATTTGCATTGCTAATAAGTACCCAGGTGAGACAGATGCTGCCGCTCTGGGGACTCCACTTTGAGAACCGCTGACCTAAGGGATCAAGGCATTGAACATCAACAGCTGCTGATGTCATAAAAGGAGAGACAACCAGGTGTTATGTGCCTCCTGATGAAAAAGCACACTACCTACCATCTAGGAAACATTCTTGCCAAAAAAAAAAAAAAAGAACTTGAATCTTACCAAACCTTTAAAATGCCAATTTGTAGGAAATATAGACAGAGTAACATATGGGGATGCAATTGGCCAAGTCCAGAACATGAGAAACCAGGATTCTTCAAATAACAAATTACAAAAAAGAAAGAAAGAGAGAGATGGAGAAGGAACCCATAGATTAAAAGAGATTTCAGGCTGGGTGAGGTGTCTCATGCTTGTAATCCCAGCACTCTGGGAGGCCAAGGTGGGTGGATCACTTGAGGACAAGACTTTGAGACCAGCCTGGCGAATATGGTGAAACCCCATCTCTACTAAAAATACAAAAATTAGCCAGGCGTGGTGGTGTGTGCCTGTAGTCCCAGCTACTCAGAAGGCTGAGGCAGGAGAATCGCTTGAACCCGGGAGGCAGAGGTTGAGGTGAGCTGAGATCACGCCACTGCATTCCAGCCTGGGCGACAGAGCAAGACTCTGTCTCAAAAAAAAAAAAAAAAGATTTCAAAGGCCTATCAATCAACTGCAACATATGGACCATATTTTCTTCTAAAGCTGTAAAAAAATGTATATGTTTTTTTTAAGACAGAGTTCAAGGGAACTAGCAAAAGATGCTGAAGGAGCCAGGGACTGGCGGAAGCTGGAAGGTGTACCTGCTTCTCCCCCAACCCCTCACCTACCTGAAGACGCAGTGAGAACCAAAGCTGTGAAAAGGGGACCGCTGCCAGGAGCTGTCATTGTACTGCCACTGCCACTGTCACTGCCAGAACTGAGGTCCTAGAAGAGAAGGCCATGGGTGAGGGGGAAGGACTCAAATGGAGAATAACCAAAACAAAAGGTGTAAAATAAATTTTTTTTTTTGTTTGAGACAGGATCTCACTCTGTCACCCAGGCTGGAATTCAGTGGTGTGATCTTGCTCACTGCAGCCTCGACCTCCCTGGGCTCAAGCCATCCTCCCACCTCAGCCTCCTGAGTAGCCGGGACTACAGGCGTGCACCATCATGCCCAGCTAATTTTTGTATTATGTATGTATGTATGTATGTATGTATGTATGTATGTATGTTTGTTTGTATGTATGTATTCTGTAGAGATGAGGTTTTGCCATATTACCCAGGCTGGTCTCAAACTGCTGGGCTCAAGTGATCCACTTGCCTTGGTCTCCCAAAGTGCTAGGATTACAGGCATGAAAATCAAAATGATAAATGTTTTAGTGAAATGTCCAAAAGGCCAGTTGTCAGATGGTCAACTGCAATTCCGTTCATCTAGTTATACAAAAAATACAATATAGGTACATCTAAAAAGATTCGATATGGTGAAGGGTGGGGTAATAGATCCTAGTTCCTCTGAAGATCTTAAAACATACATCTATCTATCTCTGTCTCTCCTCTTTGGATGGGGTGTAAACTCCTGGAGTATTCAAACTGTCTTATTCATCCTGGTATTCTCACTTCTGGCAGAGTGGCATGTAAGCATTCAATATATCACTGAATGAAGGACTGACAGAATGTAATAATGGTCAAAGGTAGTGTAGTGTTCACTGAGGTTATGCCAGTTTTCACAGCATAAAAAACACTTGACTTGGCCAAAGTCAGCTTAGGTGTCATGCACTTTGTTGGTAAAAGGCTAATGTAATTTTACTTTTTTAAATGTGGGGATTTGTTTAGCAAAGTCCATGTGGTTTTCTGATAGATTTGACTAGTATTTTCCCATCTGTGAAGTAAATGTAGCAGATTTTATTTTTTCTATTTTTAATTTATTTTTATTTATTTATTTATTTTTTGAGATGGAGTCTCGCTGTCGCCCAGGCTGGAATGCAGTGGCGCAATCTCAGCTAACTGCAGGCTCCGCCCCCTGGGGTTCACGCCATTCTCCTGCCTCAGCCTCCCACGTAGCTGGGACTGCAGGCGCCCGCCACCTCGCCCGGCTAATTTTTTGTATTTTTAGTAGAGACGGGGTTTCACCGTGTTAGCCAGGATGGTCTCGATCTCCTGACCTCGTGATCCGCCCGCCTTGGCCTCCCAAAGTCCTGGGATTACAGGCGTGAGCCACCGTGCCCGGCCAGCAGATTTTATTATCCCCATTAAAGAAAATTAAAACAATCTGAGGCATGGAAAGGTTCTAAAGAAATATAGTTAGTTGAGATAGACTAATGACAGACTTGAGATTCCAGACGAGAGACAGGGCCGGTCCTCCTTTTGCTAGAATACGATGCCTTCCTGTTAGACTAGCTTCTCTGTCTTCCTATTGCACTTCACTTCTCGATCTTTTTCCAGGGAAGTTACTATTTTGAAGTTAAAAAAAGAGGCTTATTGTAAGCAACCATAACAATACTGAAAACAATTTATATCTTACAGATATGTGCTCTTGGTTTAATGGGGAAAAAAGGGCAAATTGTTAGAAACAAGGATCTGAAGATGTTTGTAAAGTCACTATTTTAAACAATCAGTTATTTAATACCCATTCTATGGATTTTTACACTAAGGTGAAAATATGAATAGTGAGTTTACTAGTTACAACTTGGAGCTCCAGTCTCTGCCAGGCTTAGTTAGGCTGCTGTGTTTTAGGGAGAAAGTTGCCCATTTAGTAGGAAAACTAGAGGGAGTCTTCACTAATCCTAAAACGTTAACTTTATGT
>NW_026660087.1:0-3249 GCF_009828535.3 Hylobates moloch | reverse complement strand
AGTGGACCTCTGGCAAACTCCAACAGACCTGCAGCTGAGTGTACTGACTGTTGGAAGGAAAACTAACAAACAGAAAAGACATCTACACCAAAATCCCATGTGTACGTCACCATCATCAAAGATCAAAGGTAGATAAAACCACAAAGGTGGGGAAAAAAGAGAGCAGAAAAGCTGAAAATTCTAAAAATTGGATTGCCTCTCCTCCTACAAAGGAATGCAGCTCCTCACCAGCAATTGAACAAAGCTGGACAGAGAACGACTTTGATGAGTTGAGAGAAGACAGCATCAGATGATCAAACTACTCCGAGCTACAGGAGGAAGTTCAAACCCATCACAAAGAAGTTAAAACCTTGCAAAAAGATTAGACGAATGGCTAACTCGAATAACCAGGGTAAACAAGTCCTTAAATTCTCTACACTGACGGACCTGATGGAGCTGAAAACCATGGAACGAGAACTACATGATGAATGCACATGCTTCAGTAGCTGATTTGATCAACTGGAAGAAAGGACATGAGTGACAGAAGATCAAATGAACGAAATGAAGTGATAAGAGAAGTTTAGAGAAAAAAGAGTAAAAAGAAATAAACAAAGCCTCCAAGAAATATGGGACTAGGTGAAAAGATCAAATCTCCGTCTGATTGGTGTACCTGAAAGTGATGGGGAGAATAGAACCAAGTTGGAAAACACTCTGCAGGATATTATCCAGGAGAACTTCCCCAATCTAGCAAGGCAGGCCAACATTCAGATTCAGGAAATACAGAGAATGCCACAAAGATACTCCTTGAGAAGAGCAACTCCAAGACACATAATTGTGAGATTCACCAAAGTTGAAATGAAGGAAAAAATGTTAAGGACAGCCAGAGAGAAAGGTCAAGTTACCCAAAAAGGGAAGCCCATAAGACTAACAGCTGATCTCTCTGCAGAAACTACAAGCCAGAAGAGAGTGGGGGCCAATATTCAACATTCTTAAAGAAGAGAATTTTCAACCCAGAATTTCATATCCAGCTAAACTAAGCTTCATAAGTGAAGGAGAAATAAATACTTTACAGACAAACAAAGGCTGAGAGATTTTGTCACCACCAGGCCTGCCCTAAAAGAGTTCCTGAAGGAAGCGCTAAATATGGAAAGGAACAACCAGTACCAGCCACTGCAAAAACATGCCAAATTGGAAAGTGCATCAATGCTAGGAAGAAACTGCATCAACTAATGAGCAAAATAACCAGTTAACATCATAATGACGGGATCAAATTCACACATAACAATATTAGCTTAAATGTAAATGGGCTAAATGCTCCAATTATATTTTTAGTAGAGACAGGGTTTCACCGTGGTCTCAATCTCCTGACCTTGTGATCCGCCCGCCTCGGCCTCCCAAAGTGCTGGGATTACAAGCGTGAGCCACCACGCCTGACCTAAATGCTCCAATTAAAAGGCACAGACTGGCAAATTGGATAAAGAGTCAAGACCCATCAGTCTGCTGTATTCAGGAGACCCATCTCACGAGCAGAGACACACACAGGCTCAAAATAAAGGGACGGAGGAAGATCTACCAAGCAAATGGAAAACAAAAAAAAGCAGGTGTTGCAATCATAGTCTCTGATAAAACAGATTTTAAACCAACAAAGATCAAAAGAGACAAAGAAGGCCATTACATAATGGTAAAGGGATCAATTCAACAAGAAGAGCTAACTATCTTAACTACATATGCACCCAATACAGGAGCACTCAGATTGATAAAGCAAGTCCTTAGAGACCTACAAAGAGACTTAGACTCCAACACAATAATAATGGGAGACCTTAACACCCCACTGTCAACATTAGACACATCAATGAGATGGAAAGTTAACAAGGATATCCAGGAATTGAACTCACCTCTGCATCAAGTGGACCTAATACACAGGTACAGAACTCTCCACCCCAAATCAACAGAATATACATTCTTCTCAGCAACACATCGCACTTATTCCAAAATTGACCACATAGTTGGAAGCAAAGCACTCCTCAGCAAATGGAAAAGAACAGAAATTATAAATGGAAACTGAACAACCTGCTCCTGAATGACTACTGGGTACATAACGAAATGAAGGCAGAAATAAAGATGTTCTTTGAAACCAGTGAGAACAAAGACACAACATACCAGAATCTCTGGGACACATTCAAAGTAGTGTGTAGAGGGAAATTTATAGCACTAAATGCCCACAACAGAAAGCAGGAAGGATCAAAAATGGACACCATAACATCACAATGTAAAGAAATAGAGAAGCAAGAGCAAACACATTCAAAAGCTAGCAGACGGCAAGAAATAACAAAGATCAGAGCAGAACTGAAGGATATAGAGACACAAAAAAACCTTAAAAATATCAATGAATCCAGGAGATGTTTTTTTGAAAAGATCAACAAAATTGACAGACCACTAGCAAGATTAATAAAGAAGAAAACAAAGAAGAATCAAATAGATGCAAAAAAAAAGATAAACGGGATATCATAACTGATCCCACAGAAATACAAATTATCATCAGAGAATACTATAAACACCTATATGCAAATAAACTAGAAAATCTAGAAGAAATTGATAAATTCCTGGACACTTACACTCTCCCAAGACTAAACCAGGAAGAAATTGAATCTCTGAATAGACCAATAACAGACTCTGAAATTGAAGCAATAATTAATAGCCTACCAACCAAAAAAAGTTCTGTACCAGACGGATTCACAGCACAATTCTACCAGAGGTATAAGGAGGAGCTGGTCCCATTCCTTCTGAAACTATTCCAATAAATAGAAAAAGAGGGAATCCTCCCTAACTCATTTTATGAGGCCAGCATAATCCTGATACCAAAGCCTGGCAGAGACACAACCAAAAAAAGAGAATATTAGACCAATATCCCTGATGAACATCGATGTAAAAATCACAGACAAACAGAGAGCCAAATCATGAGTGAACTCCCATTCACAATTGCTTCAAAGAGAATAAAATACCTAGGAATCCAACTTACAAGGGATGTGAAGGACCTCTTCAAGGAGAACTACAAACCACTGCTCAATGAAATCAAAGAGGATACAAACAAATGGAAGAACATTCCATGCTCATGGGTTGGAAGAATCAATATCATGAAAATGGCCATACTGCCCAAAGTAATTTATAGATTCAATGCCATCCCCATCAAGCTACCAATGACTTTCTTCACAGAATTGGAAAAAAATACTTTAAAGTTCATATGGAACCAAAAAAGAGCCCACATTGCCA
>NW_026660086.1:0-3250 GCF_009828535.3 Hylobates moloch | reverse complement strand
TGTGACCTGTGGATGCAAAAGAAATTATTATCAGAGCAAACAGGCAACCTGTGAAATGAGAAAATTTTTGCAATATAACCATCTGACAGAGGTCTAATATCCCGAATTTACAAGGAAGTTAAATTTACAAGAAAAAAATAAACAACCCCATCAGAATGCGGGCAAAGGATATGAACAGACACTTATCAAAAGAAGACATTTATGCCACCAACCAACATGCAAAAAAGCTCATCATCATGGATCATTAGAGAAATGCAGATCAAAACCGCAATGGGATATCATCTCCCGCCAGTCAGAATGGCAATTATTAAAAAGTCAAGAAACAGCAGATGCTGGCAAGGCTGTGGTGAAATAGGAACGGTTTTACACTCTTGGTGGGAATGTAAATCAGTTCAACCATTGTGGAAGACAGTGTGGTGATTCCTCAAGGATCTAGAACCAGAAATACCATTTGACCCAGCAATCCCATTACTGGGTATATGCCCAAAGGAATATAAATGATTCTGTTATAAGGATACATGCACATGTATCTTTACTGCAGCACTATTCACAATAGTAAAGACATGAAACCAACCCAAATGTCCATCAGTGATAGACTGGATAAAGAAAATGTGGTACATATACAGCACAGAATACTATGCAGCCATAAAAAAGGAATGGGATCATGTCCTTTGCAGGTACATGGATGAAGCTGAAAGCCATCATCCTCAACAAAGTAACAGAGAACAGAAAACCAAACACTGCATGTTCTCACTCAGAAGTTGGAGTGGAACAATGAGAACACATGGACCCAGGGAGGGGAACAACACACACCAGCGCCTGTCAGGGGCGGGACAAGGGGAGGAAGAGCGTCAGGATAAATAGCTAATGTATGCAGGTGATGGGTTGATAGGTGCAGTTAACCACCATGGCACATATATACCTGTGTAACAAACCTGCACGTTCTGCACATGTATCCCGAAACTTAAAGTAAAAAAATGAAAAGAAATAAAAAGAAAAAAATGAAAAATTAATATATCACAATTGTACATATTTGAGGGATAAAAAAATAATAAGAGATGGGACCAGGCATGGTAGCCCCACCTGCAATCCCAGCACTTTGGGAGGCCGAGATGAGTGGACCACTTGAGGTCAGGAGTGCAAGACCAGCCCAGGCAACATGGCAAAACCCCATCTCTACTAGAAAAAAAAAAATACAGAAATGGCTGGGCATGGTGGTGGGTTCCTGTAATCCCAGCTACTCAAAAGGCTGAGGCAGGAGAATTGCTTGAACCCAGGAGGTGGAGGTTGCAGTGAGCAGAGATCATGCCACTGCACTGCAGCCTGGGCGACAGAGCAAGATTCTGTCTCAAAAAAAAAAAAAAAAAAAAGAGAGAGAGAGAGAGAGAGATAGGGGTGCAGGATTCCCACAGAGGAAGGCCCCTGATAGGCACTGCTTCAATCGCCTAGAAAAAGCACAGTCGCAGGAATATAGCCAATGGTCTTCTCCAGCTCCCGCCTATCTTCCTTGTGAGGAGGAAGGTGAGGTTAGACTAGAATGGTGAATGAACTGTGTTAAACTCCATGGGAAAAGGGAATCAGTACCTCTGCTATAAGCTGGGTTAACTGTCTCAACTTGAATTATAGCATTATCTTTCTTAAAAATAAATTAAATTTCTACTTTTCTTTTTCGTTATTAACATTTGTCCCAATCTAGTAAAAACCCAAGGGTAAATGCACTCTTGCCCTGGTCACAGACTACCATGAAGCTAATATTATTGATCATAACCACTTTAAAAAAGAAAATTATTTCCCAGGCAGAGGCCAGGCATGGTGGCTCATGTCTGTAATCCCAGCATTTTGGGAGGCCAAAGTGGGAGGATCACTTGAGGCCAGGAGTTTGAGACCAGCCTGGGCAACATAGCGAGACCCTGTGTCTTAAAAAATAAAAATAAAAAAAAATAAATATTAAATAAATAAAGAAAAATATTTCCCAGGCAGAATGTTTAAATATTGGCTTTTTTTGTTTACAATATTTCATAGCACCTACACTAGCCACATACCATCTTCTTGAATATTACCTTAGTCTCTGAGTCTCTGAACTAAGAAGAAACCAAGAAAACTTGCCTTTTCTTTTTTCTTTTAGAAACTGACTCTTTTGGGTTTTCATTAGTTCCCTAGCTGTTCTCAAACTTCTTTCTTTTTCCTTTTTAAACATATATATATATATATATATATAGAGAGAGAGAGAGAGAGAGAGAGAGAGAGAGAGAGGGTCTTCTGCCACCCAGGCTGAAGTTCAGCGGTGTAATTGGCCTTCTGAGTAGCTGGGACTACAGGCACACACAATCATGCCTGGGTAATTTTTTTATTTTTGTAAAGGTGGAATCTTGCTATGTTGCCTAGGCTGGTGTCGAACTCCTGGCCTCAAGCGATCCTCCTGCTTCAGCCTCTCAAAGTACCGGGATTAAATGTGTGAGCCACCGCTCCCACCCTTTTTTTTAACCTCAGTGCTCCTAGATAGTTGGCAAGATGATATTCAGAGAGACAAAGTCTCAGGGAAGAATTTAGGTTCAAGTACACTTTCTGGAATTGACTAATTCCGCCACTTTCTCTTCTTAAGACAGCAATTTAGACTCTCAAGTGAATGATAATGGTTATGAACCAGCTCTAATTGTTAAAAAAGTGACTCACTTGCAAGCTTCTGCACTTCATTAATAGTAACTGCTTACTAGTGACACACTTGTAAACTGACGTGGACAAAGGCATGGACTGAATTGCAGAGCCCTCTGGGAGGTCGCTGGGCCCCTGGCTTAATCCAAAATGACTCCACTTCAACTTTAAATGGAAACTTCCTTTAGTCGGAATTATGATGACATTTGTTGATAGGACTCTAAACTCGATGCCTGCTTTCTCCTAGAGAAAATTTGCAAAACTTGGGTTTCTCCGAGTAAGGTTTAAATTTAAAAACATTCTCTATGCAGTTATTTTTAACCTTATTTCATTTCCCTGAGAACATAATTAAGAGCATTTGTCTATCATCAGGCTTTGAGTAAACAGACAGGAGCTATCTAGGGGCCAAACTTTCTGAATGTGTAAATTCTTGGCAATTAACATCTTTTCAGAGCCTGAATCACCTCTGCTCAAATCAGTATCAGCAGCAGAAGTTTGATGACAGCACCGTCCTTTTTTTTAAAATAAAGATTTTTGTAGTTCTTTATAAAAGTGGCACAGCTCCGTTTCAGCGATATGGAAGAAGAGATAAGCCTCT
>NW_026660085.1:0-3250 GCF_009828535.3 Hylobates moloch | reverse complement strand
AGGACATGAACAGACACTTCTCAAAAGAAGACATTTATGCAGCCAAAAAACACATGAAGAAATGCTCATCATCCCTGGCCATCAGAGAAATGCAAATCAAAACCACAATGAGATACCATCTCACACCAGTTACAATGGCCATCATTAAAAAGTCAAGCAACAACAGGTGCTGGAAAGGATGTGGAGAAATAGGAACACTTTTACACTGTTGGTGAGACTGTAAACTAGTTCAACCATTGTGGAAGTCAGTGTGGCGATTCCTCAGGGATCTAGAACTAGAAATACCATTTGACCCAGCCATCCCATTACTGGGTAGATACCCAAAGGACTATAAATCATGCTGCTATAAAGACACATGCACATGTATGTTTATTGCGGCACTATTCACAATAGCAAAGACTTGGAACCAACCCAAATGTCCTACAGCGATAGACTAGATTAAGAAAATGTGGCACAGATACACCATGGAATACTATGCAGCCATAAAAAATGATGAGTTCATGTCCTCTGTAGGGACATGGATGAAACTGGAAACCATCATTCTCAGTAAACTATCACAAGGACAAAAAACCAAACACCGCATGTTCTCACTCATAGGTGGGGACTGAACAATGAGAACACACGGACACAGGAATGGGAACATCACACTCCAGGGACTGTTGTGTGGTGGGGGGAGGGGGGAGGGACAGCATTAGGAGACATACCTAATGCTAAATGACGAGTTAATAGGTGCAGCACACCAACATGGCACATGGATACATATGTAACAAACCTGCACATTGTGTACATGTACCCTAAAACTTAAAGTATAATAATAATAATAACAAAAAAATTTTTACATGCAAAAAAAAAAAATTGGTGATATAATTCTTAATGTGAAAAACCTGAAGAACTACAGATATATTATTAGAAACAATAGGAAAGCTTAGCAAGCCAGATGGATATAAGATTAATTAGTAAAAATCGATTGTATTTGCATATGCTGGTTGTTAGCAAGAGACCACTAATATGTAATTTTGTTATTAATCACTAAATGATATCTAGAATATATAGGTTAATATGTGTGGCACTGCAATTTTTAAATCCTATTTCCATTTCTGTGTACTTCATTTATCTGTTCAAATTAGGTTTTGTAAACAAATAATAAAAATGTATGTTATCTAATCAAAAATGCATTTCCAATTTAAAAAAAGAAAGTTAAATTCTAATATTTGGCACTGGACTATATAAATGTTGGCAACACATAGATCTAGAGCCTTCTGTTTTGGCTAATTTGAGCCATTATTCTGACTCACATAAAGCTTAATATCTCAGTTAGCCTCACTACGCTCCCTATTCCATTTGGAAAGAGCAGGACAAACAATTCACTTTCACGCAGATCTTTGCTTCTCTTGATATACAAAAATGGTCTGCCTTCCCTTCCAGAGGGGAAAAAAAGATTTATAATAAGAAAAAACACTATGTTTTTACCTTATGGGCAAAATCCATAATATCCTAACCTAAATTATCTCTCCTCTTCTGGTATCATATGTGCATGCTTGTATTAGTATTCAACATTTAATTTGATTAAATACTCTATTTACATATCTAATAGTTGCACTGCATGATTATACTCCTTTTGTAGAATGGGAATATTTTTTAAATCCCCTTCATAGAGTCTGATTACTGCATTTAGCAAAATTTATCATTAACTTGCTACTAATTACTGAAATAATAAGGGAGAGGTGTTTGTTTGTTTAAGACAGAGTCTCGCTCTGTCGCCCAGACTGGAGCGCAGTGGTGCCATCTGGGCTCACTGCAACTTCCATCACCTGGGTTTAAGTGATTCTCCTGCCTCAGCCTCCTGAGTAGGGTAGATTACAAGCGCCCACCACCACACCTGGCTAATTTTTGTATTTTTCATAGAGACGTGGTTTCACCATGTTGGCCACGCTGGTCTTGAACTCCTGACCTCAAGTGATCTGCCCAGCTCGGCCTCCCAAAGTGGTGGGATTACAGGCATGAGCCACCATGCCCAGCCAGGGAGAGGTTTTTATTTAAGGGAACAGTGATCAGATTATTAAGAGAGGATGATGGGAAGGACAAATAGACAAGAAACAAATGAAAAAATAATGTGGTTTTAAAATATTTTGGAAACACTACAGTATCTGTTCACATAGAAACTAGAAAGCCTGCCCATCAAAAGAAATAAATAAGCCATTTGGGATCTTTTTTTTTCAAGAGTGGTTACTTATCTACTTAGCTGAAGCCATGCTTGCTGGCTACAATTATTGGCTGCAGACACTTGGCTCAGGTAGTATTCTTTAATAATGCCTAAGATGATTGTCTGATTGTTTGTTTACCTTAGTACTTTAAACGGTCAACAAAACTATTAACTGGGAAAAACAAAAGGCTTAGAATGGAAACAACTGCCTTTGTTTAAACAGTAGGTAGTCCCTATAAATAACACACCAAATTACAAATTGCATACAGATGTGGTTCATTTAACCTTCATTCAACTGTTATTGAATTTCCACTCTGTGTCAGGTGTTACAAAGTTCCTGTCTCCAACCTGGTGTTGATCCAACTCTCCATTTTTCACTGTTCTCTGTCTCCAAGCCTTGTTCTCTTCTGAATTGCACACCAGTAGCAATCTAATAAACTAAATGCAAAGAGAAATCCCTGAAAGTTCTCTCCTTGAAATAGACAGGCACCATGGCCTACTGGAAAGAACACAGACTTTAGGCAAAAACAGACTGATTTTTAAATCTTAAATTTGACTCTTAATAATATTGTGTCAGAAAAAAACAAACAACCCCATCAAAAAGTGGGCAAAGGACATGAACAGACACTTCTCAAAAGAAGACATTTATGCAGCCAAAAAACACATGAAGAAATGCTCATCATCCCTGGCCATCAGAGAAATGCAAATCAAAACCACAATGAGATACCATCTCACACCAGTTACAATGGCCATCATTAAAAAGTCAAGCAACAACAGGTGCTGGAAAGGATGTGGAGAAATAGGAACACTTTTACACTGTTGGTGGGACTGTAAACTAGTTCAACCATTGTGGAAGTCAGTGTGGCGATTCCTCAGGGATCTAGAACTAGAAATACCATTTGACCCAGCCATCCCATTACTGGGTAGATACCCAAAGGACTATAAATCATGCTGCTATAAAGACACATGCACATGTATGTTTATTGCGGCACTATTCACAATAGCAAAGACTTGGAACCAACCCAAATGTCCTACAGCGATAGACTA
>NW_026660084.1:0-3250 GCF_009828535.3 Hylobates moloch | reverse complement strand
TGCAAAATGAAATGGAAACCATATGGTAGAAGGGGACTTGGGACTCACACAGATTGGATTTTCATTCCAACCCTTACATACACAAGCTGCATGACTCTGGGTTGATTGCATATTCTCTTAGAGTTTCAGTTTCCTCGTCTGTACAATGGAGGTTAATGCCTACAGGCTATGGCTGATGTAGGGATAAAAGAACCAACATGGATGCATGGGCAGGGCCTGGTCCATAGAGCAGCTGGCATCAACAAATGGAAGCCCCTTCCCAACTTGCCTTTGCGTGCACTACAAAATCTGGAATATGTGGTTATAAAAAGTACTCTTACAAGAGATATAACTGGAAACTTTTGCAAAAAGAGTTTGGAAAGGTGCCACATCTTGTGGCATGAGGAGTTGTGGGCATACACTTGAACTTTGTGCTGTGAGATATCCACAGAACTTCAGTAGCTTAAGAGAACAGTTTAGATGTCATCTTATTCATCTACCATAGAACTTCCTCTTCTTTTCTGAGATTTCTAGACAATAACTTTTACAGCTCTAATAATGCAGTTCTCTCCCAGTTGTTTGGACTATTCTAATAGATACAAAGCAGTATTTCACCAGTAGATGCTACTGCAGTTTGTATGATGATTTCAAACTGAGAATCCATTTAAAGTTATGCAATACTTTTTTTGGAAATAGGGTGAAAGTATTTTAAGTTGAAAATCCTATAAAATAGGTGTACAGTAAATAATTATTTGTTGTAATGTCTATCATACTATCTTATATTCACACATGTATTGGTGTCCTAATACATATGTATGAGAGTGAAAGTTACCTGAGGTCAGAGACTGTGCCATATGTTCCCTGCACCACTGTTGCCTATCTCAGTACATGATATACAGTAGATGTTCAATAAATACTTTAACTTAAAAAATGCACTAAGAATAAATCTTATTAGACATCAAAATATGTATGAGTACAATCTAGGGACATGGTCAGGAGCTCAAAATTCAATCTTATTTGTTTGTTTGTTTATTTATTTATTTGGAGACAGAGTCTCACTCTGTCACCCAGGCTGGAGTGCAGTGGCGCGATCTCGGCTTACTGCAACCTTCCTCTCCCGGGTTCAAGTGATTCTCCTGCCTCAGTCTCCAGAGTAGCTGGGATTACAGGTGCACACCAACATGCCCAGCTAATTTTTTTGTATTTTTAGTAGACACAGTGTTTCACCATCTTGGCCAGGCTGGTCTCAAACTCCTGAGCTCAGGCAATCTGCCCACCTTGGTCTCCCAAAATGCTGGGATTACAGGTGTCAGCCACCACACACAGCCACAAAATGTTTTAAAGTAGCTTCAAAACCCCTCTGCAAATAGGTGTTTTCATAACAAGATGAAAACAAGAAAACATTGAGCTTCATATAATAGAAGGGTTCTGTCTGTATTTGCATGTGGCCCCATCATTTGTTTGCTGTTGGGTCATAGTCAGGTTACTTAGCTGCTCTCTGCCTCCACATAAGCTTTATGCCTGTGCATCCCTCATCTACAAAATGGGAATAATAAGAATATCTAACAATTAGAAGTGGAGAAAATATATGTAAAGGCCTTTGAAAAGAGCTTGTCAAAACTCAGTAATTGTCCTCAATAATTGCTCTCAATAATTGTCAGCCATCATTCAATAACAATCATAATCATAAAAATGTACGACTCAAAGAAAGATTCCTACCTCATATCCAGCTTCCCAAAAGAATATCAGACATTGGACCTGTGAAAGGAATGACATTGAGATGTATTTTCACATCACTAAGTTGGTTTTTTCTCTTTGCCATTCAATTTCTGCAGTCCCCACTCTAAGCCTATGGTCCACCTTTTTATTTTTCCTCCTAAAATGTCTTCCCTTCTCATAAAATTTACTTTTCCTTAAAAAGGGCCCTTTTCATCCACTCACTCTTTTACCCTTCCCAGAAGTTGGTTAATGGGCACAAAAATACAGTTAGATGGAAGGAACAGAAGAATTTCTAGTGTTCAATAGCACAGTGGGGTGACGATCATTAACAATAACTTATATATTTCAAAATGACTAGAGGAAAGATGTGGAATGTTCTCAACACAAATAAATGATAAATGTTTGAGGTGACGGATGTGCAAATTATCCTAATTTGATCACTACACATTGTATGCATGTATCAAAATATCACATGTACCCTAGAAATATGTATAATTGTCATGTATCAATAAAAACAAAAAGGCCTATTTCTCTTTCCTTCGTCCCCTCATTCCCTCCTGTCCCAGATATGTGTTGTTTCGGTGCTCTCCTACCCCAAGTTCAGCCAGCACTGAGCCAGCAGGAAGGATCTCACAGGTCATATCCTGAGATCAACCCTCCACCCCTTCAGGTAATAATCCTCCTGCTTTTAGTAATTTATATCCTTTGGTTCATAGATATTTTGAGTCAAGTGCCTTCTAACTACTGACCTACATAATATCCCTTGGTTCTTAAAGATAATACAAAGTGGATTTTAGTAACAATCTTGAGTCATCACAGAAGCTAATGAAGTTGGGGATTCCATGAAGCCATCCAAGCATATAAAGCCCGTTTCCCTGGGTCCCTTTTCCTTAGCTCAAGGCCACAAAAATTCAGAACTTGAATTCCAGCCCACATTTGCATTATGTCTAAATAATTATGAGTTATAAATGAAGCTAACGAATAGTTAAATATGTTCTATTCTCCTACTTCGATAAATATACTGCCATAATAACCCACAAGGTCAAAGTCGAGTGTAGAATTCTCTGATTCCTTGGTGCTCTGACAGGGAATGTGGTAGTAAAGGGAGAGCCAATCCTCAGCCCCAGGCTAAACTTTTTTCTTTCATCGCAGCTAGGCTTGTCCTCACTTGCAAAGCCTTGCGTACCCCTGTGTGGGGGACTCCCTAGACCCCATGCAAGCTCCATCCACAATTCTCACACCTTCAGACAGCAGAGCCTTGGACACCATTTGGACAAGCACAGTTTGCGCTTTGAAATGGACCCAGGGAAGAAGCCATGCAGGCTCAGGCACATTTGGCCAGGGGCCTGAGTGCCCAGTGTGTGCCCTAGAAGAGAAGGTGGGAGCTCTGGGTGGGCCGGGGTACAGTCAGTGGAGAGCCAGAGAGGCACCTTCTCAAGCGCAAGATTCAGGGCAGGGGTCCTCTTGCCCAGATCGAAGGCTACAATTGCTTAGTGCAATGGCGTCTGCGTCATGTCTTCTCAGCACACCTTTCATTCAGTCTCAGCCACCT
>NW_026660083.1:0-3250 GCF_009828535.3 Hylobates moloch | reverse complement strand
ATGCTCCAATTGAATAAAAATAAAGTGGAATTTGACAGTGGGGTGTTTAACCAAGTACTTCATTTTCCTTAAAAAATATTTACTTTTTCTCTTTTTCATGTGTGTTCATGTCTTAGCTCCTTAGAAATGCAAATTCAAACTTTTCCCTCCTTTCTTTTCACCAGCCAAACAACCAGCAAGCACTGTCAGCTTATCTAAGTATATATTTGCTTACAAGTTACCAAATCTTGAACCAAAATAAGCATCCACCAGAATTCTCCTCCATAGAGACTGTCTCAAGACATCAGTTAATCCACAACCTGACTTACTTTCCCCAGTGACACTGGGCAGACTAACGAATGACCCATGACTAGAGATAAGTCATCCAACAAGTAATGTTGATCCTGCACCTCCACACCCCTTCTGCATGCCCTTCTTGCCAATATTTCTTCTTAAAACTATGTTTTCTGCCCAGAAAACTTACATGGTTCCTTTAGATATGAATCCAGCCCTTCCACCCTTCCACATTGATAAGCTCTGGAATAAAGTGACTTTCTTTTTTTTTTTTTTTTTTTTTTTGGAGACGGAGTCTTGCTCTGTCCCCCAGTAGCTGGGATTACAGGCACATGCCACTGTGCCCGGCTAATTTTTGTATTTTTAGTAGAGACAGGGTTTCGCCGTGTTGGCCAGGCTGGTCTTGAACTCCTGACCTCAGGTGATCATCCTGCCTCGGCCTCCCAAAGTGCTGTGATTACAGATGTGAGCCACAGCACCTGGCCAGTGACTTTCTCTTTACTACACTTCTGTTACTTGATTTTGCAAGTAGCCATTGCCAAACCCGGGTTTGGTAACAAAATGGTGCCAGGCTGTAATATGATAGATGAGGGGCACTTTTTTCCTTAAAGCAGGATCTGTCAACTCTGTTTACAGCACTGAAGCCCACGGACCCTGACTGCTGCCATACCTAGCAGAGCAAGTGCCCATCTATTATTACATATTCCCATAAAATAGCAGTGTTTTTGCTCTGTTGATTGCTCATGTCTCACACATCTTGAACAAGTGTTCCCAACCCTCACATGTTTTTTGAGTAACACAACAAAAATTAAAATCTAAAAAGGGCATAAGCATGAAAGCCTTTTGAGAATATTAAGGTAGATGAAAATGACAATAAATAAAAAATTGAAATTCCCTTTTTACAAGTCAATGGCACAAAAGTATTTTCTGATTACAGCACTCAATGTACACATTTTCTTTTTTTTTTTCAGTTAGTACTACTTGCAGGGTTTTCTTTTTTTATTTTTTATTTTATTATTATACTTTAACTTTTAGAGTACATGTGCACAATGTGCAGGTTTGTTACATATGTATACATGTGCCATGTTGGTGTGCTGCACCCAGTAACTAGTCATTTAGCATTAGATATATCTCCTAATGCTGTCCCTCCCCCCTCCCCCCACCCCACAACAGTCCCTGGAGTGTGATGTTCCCCTACCAACCCAAATGTCCAACAACCAACAACGACAGACTGGATTAAGAAAATGTGAGGGGTGGAGCCAAGATGGCCAAATAGGAACAGCTCTGGTCTACAGCTCCCAGCGTGAGCGGCACAGAAGACAGGTGATTTCTGCATTTCCGTTTGAGGTACCAGGTTCATCTCACTAGGGAGTGCCAAACAGTGGGTGCAGGAGAGTTGGTGCAGCGCACTGTGTGCGAGCTGAAGCAGGGCGAGGCATTGCCTCACTCAGGAAGTGCAAGGGGTCAGGGAGTTCCCTTTCCTAGTCAAAGAAAGAGGTAACAGATGGCACCTGGAAAATCGGGTCAGTCCCACCCTAATACTGCGCTTTTCAAACGGGCTTGTAAAACGGCACACCAGGAGATTGTGTCCCGCACCTGGCTCGGAGAGTCCTATGCCCACAGAATCTCACTGATTGCTAGCACAGCAGTCTGAGATCAAACTGCAAGGCGGCAGCGAGGCTGGGGGAGGGGTGCCCGCCATTGCCCAGGCTTGCTTAGGTAAACAAAGCAGACAGGAAGCTTGAACTGGGTGGAGCCCACCACAGCTCAAGGAGGCCTGCCTGCCTCTGTAGGCTCCACCTCTGGGGGCAGGGCACAGACAAACAAAAATTCAGCAGGAACCTCTGCAGACTTAAATGTCCCTGTCTGACAGCTTTGAAGAGAGTAGTGGTTCTCCCAGCATGCAGCTGGAGATCTGAGAACAGACAGACTGCCTCCTAAAGTGGGTCCCTGACCCCTGAGCAGCCTAACTGGGAGGCACCCCCAAGTAGGGACAGACTGACACCTCACTCGGCCAGGTACTCCTCTGAGACAAAACTTCCAGAGGAACTATCAGACAGCTGAATTTGTGGTCTCACAAAAATCCGCTGTTCTGCAGCCACTGCTGCTGACACTCAGCCAAACAGGGTCTGGAGTGGACCTCTAGCAAACTCCAACAGACCTGCAGCTGAGGGTCCTGTCTGGTAGAAGGAAAACTAACAAACAGAAAGGACATCCACACCAAAAACCCATCTGTACATCACCATCATCAAAGACAAAAAGTAGATAAAACCACAAAGATGGGGAAAAAACAGAGCAGAAAAACTGGCAACTCTAAAAAGCAGAGCATCTCTCCTCCTCCAAAGGAATGCAGTTCCTCACCAGCAATGGAACAAAGCTGGACGGAGAATGACTTTGACGAGTTGAGAGAAGAAGGCTTCAGACGATCAAACTACTCCGAGCTACGGGAGGAAATTCATAATAATAGCAAAGAAGTTAAAAATTTTGAAAAAAAATTAGACAAATGGATAACTAGAATAACCAATGGAGAGAAGGGCTTAAAGGAGCTGATGGAGCTGAAAGCCAAGTATCGAGAACTATGCAAAGATTGCAGAAGCCTCAGTAGCCAATGCGATCAACTGGAAGAAAGGGTATCGCTGATGGAAGATGAAATGAATGAAATGAAGCGAGAAGGGAAGTTTAGAGAAAAAAGAATAAAAAGAAATGAACAAAGCCTCCAAGAAATTTGGGACTATGTGAAAAGACCAAACCTAAATCTGATTGGTGTACCTGAAAATGACGGGGAGAATGGAACCAAGTTGAAAAACACTCTGCAAGATATTATCCAGGAGAATTTCCCCAATCTAGCAAGGCAGGCCAACATTCAGATTCAGGAAATACAGAGAACGCCACAAAGATACTCCTCGAGAAGAGCAACTCCAAGACACATAATTGTCAGATTCACCAAAGTTGAAATGAAGGAAAAAATGTTAAGGGC
>NW_026660082.1:0-3251 GCF_009828535.3 Hylobates moloch | reverse complement strand
TCTGTCTCTGTCGCCCAGGCTGGAGTGCAGTGGTGCAATCTCAGCTCGCTGCAACCTCCTACTCCCGAGTTCAAGTGATTCTCCTGCCTCAGCCTCCTGAGTAGCTGGGATTACAGGCATGTACCACCATGCCTGGCTAATTTTTGTATTGGTAGAGATGGGGTTTCTCTGTGATGGCCAGGCTGGTCTCAAACTCCTGCCCTCAAGTGATCTGCCCATCTCAGCCTCCCAAAGTGCTGGGATTACAGGAGTGAGCTACCGCACCTGGCCTCTTTTTCCTTTAAATAGTAAAACCCCAGGCCGGGCGCGGTGGCTCACGCTTGTAATCCCAGCACTTTGGGAGGCCGAGGCGGGCGGATCACGAGGTCAGGAGATCGAGACCACGGTGAAACCCCGTCTCTACTAAAAATACAAAAAACTAGCCGGGCGTGGTGGCGGGCGCCTGTACTCCCAGCTACTCGGAGAGGCTGAGGCAGGAGAATGGCGTGAACCCGGGAGGCGGAGCTTGCAGTGAGCCGAGATCGCGCCACTGCACTCCAGCCTGGGTGACAGAGCAGGACTCCGTCTCAAAAATAAATAGTAAAACCTGAAAGTACATGCAAAATTGTGTGCTCATTTTTCTGGGGGAGAAAGTATGTAGTCTTTATCAAATTCTTAAGTGTTTTCTGTCCTATAGAAGATGAAGAACCAGTAAATCAAAAGAATTAGCCTGATTTTTAGCTTCCTGAAGCCTTTTTATTTCAAATCACCCTTAGCCAGTACCTTTGCCCTCAAGAGATTTTTCACCATTCACTTTCGGATGTTTAAAAGGAGATGTAGATTTCTAGGAGAACGTTGATCTACATACAAGGAGATGGAATTGTCTTGGATTGTAGGCCCTCAGCTGTCTCCTAGTTAAGGTGGCATGGAGATAGAGGCCTCAAGAAAGCTTTTAGCAAAAGTGATGTAATTTAAACTGAGTAGAACAATAGGCCTGTTGGGAAGGAATCTGAAACATGCAATTGTTTGAGACAAGTAAGGGCTTCCAGAAAGACTGTTGGCTAAAGGGGCGGCACTGCGGATGCACACAGAGTGTTTGTGGGCTGATATGCCTGTACTTTCTCAACCTCACATTGGAATAAGAAAGGTATCGCTCCCTGGCCCAGCATCTTCTGCACATCCTCCAGTGAAGCTGCAGTTCTGGTGAAATGATACAGATTTCACTGATTCCATGTTTTATTTTATTGCAGGAAAAAACAGACTTTAGTGTTTGTGGAACTTGGTGTACATTAGAAATTCTCGAAAGCATGCAGTAGATAAAGAGATTTATTGCCAAAGGATGATTGTCTTCTACACACTTCTGGCTACTAAAAAAGCAGTTTTTAAAAAAACACCTTTTCATTTTCTTTCTTTTCTTTCTTTCTTTCTTTCTTTCTCTCTCTCTCTCTCTCTCTCTTTCTTTCTTTCTTTCTTTCTTTCTTTCTTTCTTTCTTTCTTTCTTTCTTTCTTTCTTCTTTTTTAGAGACGGCGTTTCTCCTTGGCCAGGCTGGAGTGCAATGGCGCGATCTTGGCTCACCACAACCTCTGCCTCCCAGGCTCAAGCGATTCTCCTGCTTCAGCCTTCCTGAATAGCTGGGATTACAGGCATGTGCCACCACAACCGGCTAATTTTGTATTTTTAGTAGAGACGGGGTTTCTCCACGTTGGCCTCCCAAAGTGCTGGGATTACAGGCATGAGCCTCCACGCCCGGCCAAACTTTTTCATTTTCAAATTCACCATTAAGACACTGTCTGCGTTTTAATGTGAGTTTGAACTACTCTTTTCCCGGCTCCTCACTCCGGAAGGGATGGCAGCAACTTCACAGACAATGGAGAGGCAGCCAGTCCAAACCCTGCAAGGTTCAAGCACTTATTAATGGCCGGTGCTGCTGTGCTGAATGTGAATGCTGTAGTCCAGTGAGATTTGTGAGAGCCCTGATTGTTAGAACTATTACGCTGCATTCTGATAAAGCCGCCATACTCATGTTTTCCTCAGTGAGATAGTAAGAGTAGGGGAAGGATGTTTCTTCTCTCTTTGAAAAAGCAAACTGTTCAATTTTTTTTTTTTTTTCAGACAGCGCCTTACTCTGTTGCCCAGGCTACGGTGCAGTGGTGCCATCTCAGCTCACTGCAAGCTCCGCCTCCCAGGTTCAAGCAATTCTCCTGCCTCAGCCTCCTGAGTAGCTGGGACTACACGCACACGCCACCACGCCCGGCTAATTTTTGTATTTATAGTAGAGATGGGATTTCACCATATTGGCCAGGCTGGTCTCAAACTCCTGACCTCATGATCCGCCCACCTCGGCCTCCCACAGTGCTGGGATTACAGGCGTGAGCCACCGCGCCCGGCAAACTGTTTAATTTCTTATTTGCCTAAGCCTTCTTAATTTTTTCCACAAATATTTCCTTTCACTTTGCTGCAAATGTAACTACCATAGATTATAAGTCAACATAGTACTTGCCTAATTTTAAAGTGATACCAGTAACTTCTTTAGGCCTCTTTGCTTATTAATAAGAAAAAAATTTTCACATGAAGCATGAGGTAAATTAGATCTTGATTCTTAATAGTTGAGGTGTAAAATAACCATCTAACAAACAGCACATTATTACGTGCAAGACACAGTTAGGTACTAATCAAAATACGTGGCTGGCCACAGTGGCTCACATCTGTAATCCTAGCACTCCCGGAGGCTGAGGCAAGCGGATCACCTGAGATCAGGAGTTCAAGACTAGCCTGGCCAACGTGGTGAAACTCCATCTCTACTAAAAATACAAAAATTAGCCAGGCATGGTGGTGGGCATCTGTAATCCCAGCTACTTGGGAGGTTGAGGCAGGAGAATTACTTGCACCCAGGAGGCAGAGGTTGCAGTGAGCCAAGATCACGCCATTGTACTCCAGCCTGGACTACAAGAGCAAAACTCCATTTAAAAAAAAAAACAAAAACAACAAAAACCGGGTGTGGTGGCTCACACCTGTAATCCCAGCACTTTGGGAGGCCGAGGCAGGCAGATCACGAGGTCAGGAGATCGAGACCATTCTGGCTAACTCAGTGAAACCCTGTCTCTACTAAAAATACAAAAAATTAGCTGAGCATGGTGGCGGGCCCCTGTAGTCCCAGCTACTTGGGAGGCTGAGGCAGGAGAATGGCGTGAACCCGGGAGGCGTAGCTTGCAGTGAGCCAAGATTGCACCACTGCACTCCAACCTGGGTGACAGAGCAAGACTCCGTCTCA
>NW_026660081.1:0-3251 GCF_009828535.3 Hylobates moloch | reverse complement strand
TGGAAATTAAACAACTCACTTTTGAGCATGCTCATGTTTAAGGGTTGTAAGACTTAGTATTGTGAAGGTGTTCATGATGCCTAAAGCAAGCTACAGATTCAATGGAATCCCTTTTAAATTAACAATTTTTAAAAAAAAATACAAAAAGAAACCAAAAAATTATATGGAATCTCAAGCGACCATAAAGAGCCCCAAAATGTTTAAAAAAAACAACAATGTTAATGACCCCACCTTTTCTGATTTCAAAGCACATTACAAAGCAACAGTAATGAAAACAGTTTGTTTCTGGCATAAAAGACAGATAATTTCCCCCCCAAAAAAGAAGATAGCACAGATGTAAACCTCGCACATATAAGCAAGTAGTTTTTTTCACACCCATATTCATTGCAGCATTATTCACAAAGGCCAATATGTGAAAGCAACACAAACTTTCCTCACAGAATGAATAAAAAAATACAATTTGTAATATAAAAGTAATGGAATATTACACAGCTTTTAAAGGCAGAAAATCTTGTTAACATCCACAATAAAGATAAATCTTGAGAACATGATGCTAAGTACAATTAGTCACAATAAAACAGATACTCTATGATTCTACTTGTATCTAATATCTAAAGTATTGAAACTCTTAGAAACAGAAAATAGAATGATTTTTATCAAGAGCCAGGTGGTAAGAAAAATGAGTATTTGTCATTTCATGTGTACTGAGTTTTAGTTTTGCAAGAGAAAAATGTTTTACAAATATTTTGCATAACAATGTAAATACACTGACCATGATTGAATTGTATAAGAAAAAATATTAAAGATTCTAAATTTTATGTTATGTATTTTTACCACAATCAAAATTAAAAATGACACCCAAAGGCCAAGAGCGATGGCTCATGCCTGTAATCTCAGCACTCTGGAAAGCTGAGGCATGCAGATCACCTGAGGCCATGAGTTCAAGACCAGCCTGGCCAAGATGAGGAAACCCCAACTCAACGGAAAATACAATAATTAGCCAGGTGTGGTGGTGCACACCTTTCATGCCAGCTACTCAGGAGGCAGCAGCAGGAGAATTGCTTTAACGTGGGAGGTGGAGGGTGCAGTGATCCAAGATTGTGCCACTGCACTTTGGGTGACAGGGTGAGATTCTGTCAAAAAAGAAAAGACACCTGAAAGAGATAGAGTTACAAAGTTTTGAAAAATTGCCTCCAAATCACGTCTTTCTTTCACTCGAAGATAATATAAACAACAGATGTTGAAATTAAGACAATTTCCATGACTACTCACTTAGAATCAATTATTGGCTATTAACCAAGAAGAAAATATACAAGTCATAAACAAAATAGGGGCAATATTTATATAAGCAAACAAACAGATCATTATATTGACAAATACATAGGGCTGGTTCATATTTGACTTTTGCCCCACACTGTCTTAAGGTGTACAGAGTTGAATATTGTCATAGAAAATTATATTGCATAAATTAAAACTGAAAACAATAAACTGATGTAAGGTTCCCTGCCCTAAAAAATGAAACACAGAAATATAAAATTGCAAAACAAAGTTAAAAGAAACATTAACCCCCAGAATTCTGATTAGAATAATGTAATTCAAAATCATAATAAATAGGTAGAAAGTAAAAACACAATTGACTGATGTGAGACAGCCTACTCTAAAAAAATGCAGAAACATAAAATTATAAAACATAATTAAGAGAAACTTTAATCCATAAAATCCTGAATAAACATGGGGTCCTACTGAAAAAGAATCCTAGATAACTACAATTTTCAACTCTTCCTGTGAATCCATGAAAACTATAAGTTTTGAATCATTTGGATACAGTTAGGGCAACGACATTTTAGAGAAAACACATTATAATTATCATAAAGAGCTGTGATGAGAAAGTTTTAAGGAATAAGCATGTAAGTAATACTAGAGAAACTTTTTATTTTTATTTATTTATTTATTTATTTATTTTGAGACGGAGTCTCGCTCTGTCGCCCAGGCTGGAGTGCAGTGGCGCGATCTCGGCTCACTGCAAGCTCCGCCTCCCGGGTTCACACCATTCTCCAGCCTCAGCCTCCCGAGTAGTTGGGACCACAGGCTCCCGCCACCACACCCAGCTAATTTTTTGTATTTTTAGTAGAGACGGGGTTTCACCTTGTTAGCCAGGATGGTCTCCATCTCCTGACCTCGTGATCCACCCGTCTTGGCTTCCCAAAGTGCTGGGATTGCAGACGTGAGCCACCGCGCCCGGCCAAAACTTTTAAATTATGCTACTGATGCATTGCTGCTTTTCTTACACAAAATGGTAAGGCTGTAATCTCGCCTTTAGGAGAAAAGTCTTACATTTCTAAATACAGTAACAATATAAATATTGTAAATACAGTATAAAACATTGATATATAAAATAAAAATTGGGAATAAATTGTACTATTATTCAAATAAAAGTTGAGGAAACTGAAAGAAAACGCTAATAGTAACACTGTGCCTACAGTCAATTAAACATACAAGCCCAATATTTTAATAAATTATTAATTATATAATTTATACATAACATCTACATTGGAGCATGCTATTTTAGAACTTCTGAAACTGAAATTACAGACAATTGTGACATATGACAATTCAGAAAGTGAAAACACATAGTAATCTTCATATTAAAGAAGACAGAATCATAAAATAATAAGTGAGAAATAAGGTAACAATTGGGAATTCAATGTATGTTGAACAACATTCTAATTTCCCTTACAGAAAAAGTTTTTGTAAGAAATCTGTAAAATGAGTACATACGATAAACCACCCTACAGTAGAGGCTGTTGGCATATAGAGTTTAAATTTCTATGATTAGGTCCCACAAAGAAAAAGAAAATTTTAAAATAAAATAATTAGATTTTCCTATTTAATAAGACACTTTTTGCCTATAAAGTTTTTCAGTCTAATTTTTTGTAGAATTATGTTTTAGCCTTCATAGGACTTGACATTATAAAGCAGAAAACTGGTGTCATCTGTCTCTGGTGTTCCTGGAATTTCTAAAACAAATCCCAATGCCTCCACAACTCCCCTCACATGCTTCTGACTTGAGGCACAACAGATTTATAAAAAATGGCATAACAAGGGTCTCCAGAAGTGTGCACAGATTTTCCCAGATCCCCAAAAGCAATGGCAAACTAGTCAGATCATTTAGGTTCTCACAAGATTCTGGGAGGACTTTGGCTCTCAGTGCGAATGCACTGGAAGATTCTGGGAGGGAGAGAAAAAGCCTT
>NW_026660080.1:0-3251 GCF_009828535.3 Hylobates moloch | reverse complement strand
CCTAGCTTGCCTGCCTCTCCTGCCTCCCACGCCATTTCTTTTGTTTCTGCCTCTGCCACTGCTGAGACACTGTCTTCTCTTCCTCCTCCTCTTCAGCCTACTCAATGTGAAGACAGTGAAGATGAAGACCCTTATGGTGATCAACTTCTTAATGAGTAATAAGTATATTTTCTCTTCCTTATAATTTTCTCAATTATATTTTTTTCTCCAGCTTACTTTATTGTTAGGATACAGCATATAATACATATAACATACAATATATGTTAATTGACTATTTACAGTATCAACAGGCTTCCAGTCAATAAGAGGTCATTCATAGTTTGGTTTTGGAAAAGTCAGAAGTTATACTTGGGTTTTCAACTATGTGGAATTGCATGAAGGTAGTTAGTGAACATAATCCCCACCTTTTTCAATGGTACATTGACTTTCAAGGGTACATTGACTTTATCAATAAGGGAATGACTTTCTCAGAAATCAAAGTTCATTAGTGTAACTCACCATTCCAGTATGTTTTCCAAGTCCTGCAGAGAAAAACACAAGTACTTAATCATGAGAATTCTGTCCTACTTTCCCTAGTATTCTTTGTTGTTTTTCTGGGTTAACAAGATAGGTTTATTGATACACCTCTAAGGAACCATCCAAGGCTGTGTTAATAACAGAACCTCAGCTGAACCATGGTGGGCTTCCTCAGTGGGCATTAGGAATGAAGGAGCTGAGAATAAGACTGTGGAGTGATGTACGCGGCTATCTAGGTTCTCAGTCACTCATCTCCCAGGCTTAATCCCAAGAAGTGAGGATGTACTAGGGAACTTAAATTGAGTTTTATTTACAAAGCTAATATTCTCCTGGCCTAGCATTTGGTTGATTTTGGATAACATTTCTTTGTGGCTAGTACTCCTGGTTATACTGAAGAGGATTTTGTCCTATGTGATCTACCAAAATGGCAAAAATCTCCCAAAGATTACCAGAAGATGCAAAAATAAGTCACTGGACAAAGGCAATGACAGAGTCAAGGAGCATGTGTCACTTATCTGAGAGTAGTTACATTTGCAGGTAGCATATGAATGTCCTGGCAGCATTGCCCAACAAAGTCTTCCTGACTCTGGATGATGGACCCTCCCTCCTCACCTGGAGCAGCTTCATATCAGGCATGTTGCACGTCTCCCACAGCTCTCTGTACATGTCTTCCGTCTGTTTTATATGTTGGGTTATTCTTACTTCACTGTCTCGGAGTTGTCGAACAATCTCTTCTGCTTCTCTGTCCATTTTCTCCAGATGGCGTTGCTCCTCCTCCAGGAGAAATTGGCGCAACTTCTGATATTGATATCTGATCATCCCTTTCCTGAGGGCCACATAGTCCTGCAGAGATGCTCAGTTAAAAGAATTGCATCTCCTCACTCTCAACAAAACACTTAACACTTCAACTGTTATTCTCCTAGGATATGCAAGCAGTAAACTCATAAGCTCTGTGTCTCATACTTGGAAAGGTTCTAGAAGATCTGCTAGTCTCCTCTACCCATCCTTTCTTCATGTTCCTCCTAGTCTCCCTTCCTGTATAAATCAGTACCTCAAAAGGGCTCAAGATCCCTTCCTGTGATGCTTCTAGAGGATTCTTACTTCACTGTCTTTTTTACCTGGTTCTTCTTAATTTTCTCTTGTTCCTTTGCCTGATTCTTCTAAACATTTTTAAATATTTCAGTATGCACTCTACTGCCGAGTTTTTAAAGAAATTACTTCAGGGTGTTTTTTGTCCCCACTAATTTCTCTATTTCTCTCCTCACCTTCACAGCAAAACTTTAAACTACTCAGTGTGAATACAACACTTTAAACAACTCAATGCTATCCTATTCTCAGTGCCTTGGAAGTTTTATCTAAACCCTCAAGGTCACATCAGCAATAACTATCATGCCCTGTTTATTTCATATACATGTACATACGAGTATTTTTTGCACCAGCTCCTGTTGGCCTGTATAATGATAATTGCTGATATATCATTTGAAACCACTGTTTTGTTTTTTTCTGGGAAGAGGACACTGCTATTTTTTAACTGGTAAGCAGAATTCAGCTAAGAAGTCTAAGCTAGCATTGTGCCAATCTACATTAAAAATATAAAACCTTTTTATCCCTACCGTTAATGAATGGATTTTGCTAATTTCATGATTTAGATTGGTTTGCATTTCTTGAGTGCTCCTCCATAAAGGATTCATTTTCTTTAGAAGTTTCTCCTGCAAAATAGACATGACCTTTAGTAGCAGATAAGACATTACTGGATATGTTATTCCCTTTTTATGAGAAAAGCCTGTTGTTGAGAGAACAGTAAATTTGATTTCCCCTGAAGTGGTCAGAGTTTTTACAAATTAACCTAATTTGATTCTAATATGTGGAATATCAGAGGTAACAGAAACATATAGTAGAGAGTTTCAGGAGACCCAACAGCTAATCAATTTTTTAAGAAATTGGATTTCATATATCCTGGCTCTGGAGAAGTCAAGCCTGCAGCGAAAGCAACCCGTGTTCCCAGGGGTTCCAAAAATTCAACCTTTACATAAATACAATGAAAAATTGTTATTTCTTATTCAAGACAATGTTTTTGCTCAGAATGAGCTCAGACCATCAGAGTATCTTCATATTTTGAAATGGTGACTATGCAAGCTATGAAAATACTCAGCAACAATTAATCAATTTTTACTTAAACCAAAAAAGAAAGTAAACACTGGAATGTTTTCTTTCTTTCTTTTTTTTTTTTTTTTTTCTGACACAGAGTCTGGCTCTGTTGCCCAGGCTGGAGTGCAGTGGCGTGATCTCTGCTCACTGTGAGCTCTGCCTCCCAGGTTCACACCATTCTCCTGCCTCAGCCTCCTGAGTAGCTGGGACTACAGGCGCCCGCCACCACGCCCTGCTAATTTTTTTGTATTTTTAGTAGAGATGGGGTTTCACCGTGTTAGCCAGGATGATCTTGATGTCCTGACCTCGTGATCCCCCACCTCGGCCTCCCAAAGTGCTGGGATTACAGGCGTGAGCCACCACGCCCGGCCCGAATTTTTTCTTTAAAGAATCCAGAGATGTAATTAATGGAAGCATAACCACCAATTTATCTTTATTCCCTGTATTTCTCCACAGAAAGTCCCTACTTCCTGGGAGTCTTTACCAGTTGATGAGATCTATTTGAACACTTTTCAAATCCAGTCTGCTCATTGAAGATTTGAAAAGGACTACAAACATGACCTTTACAACAAGGGTTTTCCAATTAA
>NW_026660079.1:0-3253 GCF_009828535.3 Hylobates moloch | reverse complement strand
AAGCTTCTGAGAATCACCAAACCTATGATGAAGCTTCTGGGAATCACCACCCCGATGATGAAACTTCTGAGAGTCGCCACCCCGATGATGGAGATTTTGGGAAGCACCACCATGCTGATGATACTTCTGGGTGTCAGCACCACGATGATGATGAATCTTCTGGGAGTCACCACCCCGATGATGATGAAGCTTCTGGGATTCACCACCCCAAAGATGATGAAGCTACTGGGAGTCACCACCTTGATGATGATGAAGCTTCTGGGAGTCCCCATCTCGAAGATGATGAAGCTTCTGAGAGTCAAAACCCGGATGATGAAACTTCTCGGAGTAACCACCCAGATGATGAAGTTTCTGTGAATCACCACCACGATGATGAAGCTTCTGGGAGTCACTGCCCCGATGATGAAGATTCTGGGAATCACCACCCCAACGATGAAGCTTCTGGGTGTCACCAAAACGATGATGAAGCTTCTGGGAATCACCACCCCTATGATGAAACTTCAGGAATTCACCTCCCCGATGATGAAGAAGCTTCTGAGAGTCACCATCGCAATGATGAAGGTTCTGGGTTTCACCAACGCCATGAAGAAGCCTCTGGGAGTCACAACCCCTATGATGATGAAGCTTCTGGGAGTCACCATGCTGATGATAAGGAAGCTTCTGGGAGTCACCACAACGATGATGAAGAAGCTTCTTGGAGTCACCACCCTGATGATGATGAAGCTTCTGGGAGTCAACAACTTGATGATTTAGCTTCTCAGAGTCAACATCCCGATGATGAATTTTCTGGAAGTCTCCACCCTGGTGATGAAGGTTCTGGGAGTCACCACCCAGTTGATGAAGCCTCTGGGAGTCTCCACAAAGATGATGAAACTTCTGTGAGTCACCACCACGTTTATGAAGCTACAGGGATTCACCACCACGATGATGATGAAGCTTCAGAGTGTCACAACCCCAATGATGAAGCTTCTGGGATACAACACCGCAATGATGAAGCTTCTGGGAGTCACCACCCCAATGATGATGAAGCTTCTGGGCATCACCACCCCGATGATGATGAAGATTCCTGGAGTCATCACCCCAAAGATGAAGAAGCTTCTAGGAATCACCATGCCTATGATGATAAAACTTCTGGGAGTCACCACCCCGATGATGATGAAGCTTCTGGGAGTCACCACCTGAAAGATGATGAAGGTTCTGGGGGTCATTACCCCAATGATGAAGCTTCTCAGAGACCCCACCCAGATGATGAAATTACTGGGATTCACCACCCCGATGATGAAGCTTCTTGGAGTCACAACCCTGATAATGATGAAGTTTCTGGGAATAACCACATCAATGAAGATGCAGCTTCTGGGAGTCACCACCCCGTTGATGAAGCTTCTGGGAGTCATCACCCCGACGATGATGAAGCTTCTTTTAGACACCACCCAAATGATGAAGCTTCTGTGACTCACCACGTCGATGATGAAACTTCTGGGAGTCACCACCTCGATGATGATGAAGCTTCTTTGAGTCACCACCACAATGATGAGGCTTCTGGGAGTCCCCACATTGATGATGAAGCTTCTGAGAGTAACGACCCTGATGATGAAGATTTTGGGATTTACCATCTCGATGATGAAGCTTCCGGGAGTCAACACCCTGATGATGAATCTTCTGGGAGTCACCATCCAATGATGAAGCTTCTGTGAATCACCATCCTGATCATGAAACTTCTCAGAGTCACCACCCTGATGATGGAGATTTTGGGAAGCACCACCCCGCGGATGATACTTCTGGGAGTCACCACCCTGATGATGATGAAGGTTCTGGGAGCCACCACCCAGATAATGATGAAGCTTCTGGGAGTCACAAACCCTATGATGACGAAGCTTCAGGGAGTCACCATCCCGATGATGATGAAACCTCTGAGAGTCATCACCCCGATGATGAAGCTTCTGGGATTCACCATCGCCATGATGAAACTTCTGGGAGTCATCATCACGATGATGAAACTTCTGAGAATCAACACTACAATGATGAAGTTTCTGGGAGTCACCATCCCAATTAAGAAGCTTCAGGGGTCACCACCCCAACGTTGAAGCTTCTGGGAATAATCACCCCGATGATGAAGCTTCTGAGAATCACCAAACCTATGATGAAGCTTCTGGGAATCACGACCCTGATGATGAAACTTCTGGGAGTCGCCACCCGATGATGGAGATTTGGGAAACACCACCCTGCTGATGATACTTCTGGGTGTCACCACCCCGATGATAATGAATCTTCTGGGAGTCACCACCCCGATGATGATGAAGCTTATGGTAGACACCACCACTGTGATAATAAAGCTTCTGGGAGTCATAACCCCGATGATGATGAAGCCTCTGGGATTCACCACCCCAATGATGATGAAACTACTTGGAGTCACCACCCTGATGATGATGAAGCATCTGGGAGTCTCCATCTCAAAGATGATGAAGCTTCTGGGAGTCAAAACCCAGATAATGAAACTTCTCGGAGTAACCACCCAGATGATGAAGTTTCTGGGAATCACCACCCCGATGATGAAGCTTCTGGAAGTCACCACCCTGATGATGAAGCTTCTGGGAATCACCACCCCAATGATGAAGCTTCTGGGAGTCACCAAAACGATGATGTAGCTTCTGGGAATCACCACCCCTATGATGAAGCTTCAGGGATTCAACTCCCCAATGATGAAGAAGCTTCTGAGAGTCACTACCGTGATGATGAAGCTTCTGGGTTTCACCAATGCCATGATGAAGCTTCTGGGAGTCACAGCCCCTATGATGATGAAGCTTCTGGGAGTCACCACGTCGATGATAAGGAAGCTTCAAACATTTTGATGACGAAGCTTCTGGAAGTCACCACCCTGATGATGATGAAGCTTCTGGGAGTCAACACCCCGAAGATTTAGCTTCTCAGAGTCAACACCCCGATGATGAGTTTTCTGGAAATCACCACCCCAATGATGAAGGTTCTGGGAGTCACCACCCAGATGATGAAGCCTCTGGGACTCACCACAACGATGATGAAACTTCTGTGAATCACCACCCCATTTATGAAGCTTCAGGGATTCACCACCACGATGATGATGAAGCTTCAGAGTGTCACCACCCCAATGATGAAGCTTCTGGGATACAACACCACAATGATGAAGCTTCTGGGAGTCAGCACCCCGATAATGAAATTCTGGGAATCACCACCTCAGTGATGAAGTTTCTGGGAGTCACCACCCCGATGATGATGA
>NW_026660078.1:0-3254 GCF_009828535.3 Hylobates moloch | reverse complement strand
TACATAAATCAAAGATCAAAATGCACATGTTAAAAATGCAAAACTCATGGAAGAAAACATTGAGAAATAGATTGTTGGCATTGGATTTGGCAATGACTTCAAAAGAACAAGCAACAAGGAAAAAGACAAATTGGATTTCATAGAAATTAAAAATGGAAAATCAAAAGACAGTATCAAGAAAGGAAACCTACTTAATGAGAAAAATATTTATAAATCTTATATATGAAAAGAGTTTAGTATCCAAAATATGTAAAGGACTTGTACATCTCAACAACAATAAGACAAGTGACTCAATTAGAACGATTGGCTGAAGACCTCAATAATCACTTCTTCAAAAAGGCATACAAATGGCCCACAGGCACATAAAAATAAAGTCAACATTTTTGGTTATTAAAAAAATGTAAATCAAAAGCATGATAACACTTCACATGCAATGGTATAACTAATTTAAAAATCAAAACACAGACAGCGTGCAGTGGCTCACGCCTATAATCCCAGCACTTTGGAAGGCCGAGGAGGGTGGATTGCTTGAGGTTAGAAGTTCGAGACCAGCCTGGCCAACAAAGCACAACCCTGTCTCTACTAAAAATACAAAAATTAGCTGGGCATGGTGGTCCACACCTGTAACCCCAGCTACTTAGGAGGCTGAGGCAGGGGAATCACTTGAACCTAGGAGGCGAAGGCTGCAGTGAGCTGAGCTCCCACCACTGCACTACAGCCTGGGTGACAGAGTAAGACTCTGTCTCAAACAAACAAAAAGTATTAAAATGTATGCAGAGAAACTGAAACCTGCATACATTGCTGGAGGGAGTGTAAAATTCCTCAGTGAACCACTAGCCAGTGTGGAACACTGTTTATTGGTTGCTGAAAAAATTACACATAAATTTCTCAGCAATTTTCTTTTTAGATATATACTAAAATAAATTGAAAACAGGTATTCATACAAAGCTTGTGCACGAGTGTCTGTAACAGTACTGTTGTAAGTTACCAAAAGGTGAACACAACATCAGTAACCATCAACTGAAAAATGAATAAAGAAAACATAATGTATTCATAAATGGATTAGTATTCAGCCATAAAAACAAATGAAATATTGCTGCATGCTACAACATGGATGAGTCTCAAAAACGTTTTGCTAAGTGAAACAAGGCAGACATGAAAGGATGTATAATGTATGCTTCCAGTTATATGAAGTATTCTAAATATGCAAGTCCATAGATATAGAAGGCAGATTAATGGTTGTTGGGGCTGATGAAAGAGGACAGCTGGGTGAGTGACAGCTGAATGGATACAGCATTTCCCTTTGGGAAAAAATATTTTGTAACTAGATGGAGGCAATGATTCCATGGTACAGTAGATGCACTAATGCCACTGAATTGTATGCTTTAAAATGGTTCATTTAATGTTATCTGAATATTATCTCAAAAATCTATTTATTACATGAATATATATGCATATATATGTATTTATCTGTGTGTGTTTGTGTGTGTGTGTCTATGTGTGTAATATGGGAGAGAGAGAACACACAAATGAGACCTGCTGCCCTCCAACAGGAGGGCGACAGTCCCACGATAGCAACTCAGTGCATGGTTTACAGATGTTGGGGTCACCAAGAAAGATATGACTCACCCAGGCACTGGATGGAACACTTTTGCTTATATAGAAAAAAGACCAAGCAAGATCAGCTTCGATAATAAACATCAGTCCCCATGGCCAGCAGACCTCACCTTGCATCTGATGCAAGGAGATGGTCTGCACACACACCTCTTGTGTGGCAGATGAAGGACCCTGCTCCCACCTCATCAGGAATAGATAAAGCAGTGAGGCTGGACAGGTACCATATGATTTACACACTTAAGTAGATCAAACTTGCTCATCAAATCCCAAAGAAGGAAAAATATGTCCAAGCAGAGAGTTACATCCAGCCCTGGCAGTAAGGTCTTTTTATTTAATTATAAGGACATCCCCCAGCCTCAAGTCCACTCTTTGGTTGCTATGCAAGGTGCAACAATCTACCTTGCTGTCTTTCCCAACAGTTTGCCTTCTGGTGGTGAACATGTTTTGCAACTATATAGAGGTGATGGCTCTACAATATCTTGAATACACTAAAGGCTACTTTATTTTACTGAATTATATACTTTAAAGTAATAAATTTTATTATTTGACTATCATCTCAAATATACATATACACATATATACATACAAATATATATCACTTATGTATAGGTTGGTTTTATCGACATATATAATTTGATTATGTAATATATATATCTTAGTTATACCTACATATTTTAATTAAATTTATTAAACCAATGAGATCTCAACCATAATGTCAACAGAATTTAGGGTACTTTAAAAAAGTGCAAATATTAATGAAAATTTTGAAAAGGGGCAACATGATTAAAAAATAAATAGTTGCCAAAATTAATACATTATAATATATATTACCATTTAAAGTGTTCATGGAAGATAAAGACAAATGTAATACTTATAGAGAAATATATATCTTTAGAAGTTATCTAGAAGTTAATAGTAACATTTCAAACATTGAGAAAACAATAAAATGTTTTCCAGAAATATATTTTAGAACAATTTAATAATATTGGTAATAAAAATATTGTTGTATAAGTGAGTGGAAAGTGTGGAAGATAAATATACTCTTCACTTAAACTCTAAATACAAGAAATGTAAATAAAATATAAATATGTCATTTAAAAATAATAATCCACATAGAAATATATCTATGTGAGCTTTCCATAAACCCCAAAATAAAATAAGACCATCTTGCTGCATTGGTGCATAGATAGATAGGTATACCCTGACAAAACAAAAGTCATAAATAAGCAGCTAGAGAAATTTGCAGCACATGTTCAACACAGACTTATTTCCTTATTATGCTGAAAATGCTTTAAAATGAGAGAAATATCATTAAATTTCTGCAGTCACAATTAAGAGACAAAATATAAATGAAAACAAACACATTAACATGTATGATCTTATTAAAACACTGAAAATGAAAACAGTAGGATGATATCAACTTTTATCTGACAAATGAACAGCATACTATGTTGTCAAGGTGTAAGAAAACACATGCCCTTAAAGAAGTGAATAGGAATACAATTAGACATAAAAAATTTAAGACTATTTGGAAGTGTCTACCCAATTTTAAAGATTCACATAGCACTTCTCATTTCTAGTTAAATATATATATATACATATATATATGTATATATATGTATATATATGTATATATA